>NW_017534442.1:875607-988869 GCF_001853355.1 Bactrocera latifrons
CATCGGCATACGCCAGCAGCTGTACACTCCTGTAGAAGATGGTACCTTCTCTATTCAGTTCTGCAGCTCGAACTATTTCCTGAAGCAGGTCGAAAAAGTCGCACGATAAGGAATTGCCTTGTTTGAAACCTCGTTTGGTATCGAACGGCTCGGAAAGGTCCTTCCCGATTCTGACGGAGCTTTTGGTGTTGCTCAACGTCAGTTTACACAGCCGTATTAGTTTCGCGGGGATACCAAATTCAGAAATCGCGGCATAAAGGCAGATTGACCGATATGTTGACCGATCCATATATAATATTTGTAGTCTGAGTCCTTCAAAAGTTGTAGTCCGATTTCGACAATTTTTGAGCACAATACGACTATGGTTATCTGCAATACTAAATTCCAGTATAGGAAAATTCACTAAGCTACCTGACTGTCTCCGGATCGAAGACCGATCATGTTTTTTACTCGACTTGCACTGCTACTCTCTGAGAAAATGCTTTCCGCAATTTTTACATGCCCCCTTTAAAATGTTCCTGACTGTCTCCGGATCGAAGACCGATCATGTTTTTTACTTGACTTGCACTGCTACTCTCTGAGAGAACGCTTTCCGCAATTTTTACATGCCCCTTTTAAAATGTTCTTAAGTGTTTTGAAATTAAAATTGGCATTGAAAATTTTAATATACTTGTATTAAATAATCCCCAAACTCAATTCAAGTCTTTAACGAATTAATTTTATACTTCCCTCCTCTAGCTAACAAAAAGTTTTAAATTGCTTTAACGAGGTTCTCTTCGTTTCATACATTTTACTGAAGTCATGCATTTGGAAAAGTAACTTCATCAAATATGCAGCATGCCACAGTTTCACACGCACCCATGACAACCCTCGGTGCTGTACTCAATTGACCATTGAACACAACGTTGAACACATTTGAAAATCGAAATCGTTTTATGGCATCATTGGCTATTTCACGCCCCCAAAGGACAGTGTGAGAGAAAAGCAGGAAAAAAAAACACAATGCAGTGAAAAAAACGAAGATGGTGTCAGTGCGATCCGGAAGAAATGTTGCTGCTGCGAGACAGCTGGTGTGTGGTGGGAGTAAACCAAAACTCCGTGGTGGTCAGTCAATAAATGTGCTTACCATGTCATACACACACACAAACACATATGCTTAAAGGTCATGGAAAATAGTGGCATAGGAAAGCCGAGAAAAAAGTTTTTGTGAAAGCCAAATAAACACAAAAGAAATCTGTGCTGGGATTTGGTGGGCCATTTATGGGAAAAGTTGTTAACAAGTGCGATGAGTTGCCCAAAGTTTTTTTCGAATTCGAATAAAAAAATTGTTCTTTTTGTATTTTGTGATGGAATGATTGCTTTTAAATACAAATTAAAGTTGCATAATATATAGTGGATTATAAGATTTGGTGAATCATACTCTCACGCATTTGACTACATATGAACATATGTGGTTGTAAATATGATAACATTGTACAATTCTCCTACAACAATTAGTATACATTTCATATGAAACTAGCTGCGGCAACTGAATTCCTGTGAACTTTTGCTAAACACGCAGATATTTCATTTCTGTTTTCATATAAATATTAACATGCTTAGACACATGGCTTCTTACTGTTGTTGGTGCCCATGAAGAACTCGCGTATATGTTACGTGTGTAATGGTTCGTGCTTTTCATAAATGTAATAAATTATGGCCACGTATTATGTATATGTGGCAGTCATGCGACAAATTTTAATAAAATCAAATACGAAAATAATCAGTTTGGCGCTAAATGAATGAGAAGCGTATCCTCCTCCGCTCTCGCATTAGAAGTCATACGCAACCCTCCAAAAGTCCACGAATGACAACGAGCGCATAAAATACTTGTACGCTCGTATGAAGGGTGGTCGAAAAGTGCTACATGTATTCGCGAAGTATTTATTAAGAATTCGGATTCTGGAAAGAGAGATTAGTTGTAGAATGGAATATAGCAACTTAGCCAAAATAAGGTAAAGGTGATTAATAATAAAATTATGTTTTCTATTTCCAGGCTCTTTGTAAACCAATAAATATAGCAGATAACCTCGTTCATTCACCCTCTGACTCACAAAGTCATTATATCAGTGCCTTCCTGACTTTCTAACTCAAGCTTGATAGCACTTATATATTTGTTTGTATCTAAGAGATGACAGATAGTCCAACGTTTCAAGTCAGAACTTCTAATATACACTAATTTTTTGAGACTTGAGAATATTTTCCTCATTAACCTCAGCATATTTCTGTCAAAGATCTAGATCATAGAAATGACGGCACATACGAAGAGAGACACAAGCCCATATAAAAGCTCTGTTAGATATGGGCATACGGGATAGTCAATGAAATGCTTACCATCATCACTGATGTGAATTATAATGTCCACATCTTTCTGCAAAGTGTCTTATATTTTTTTTTAATCCATACGAATGCGGTACATTATCAGCATCATTGTCTCGCGTCATCCAGTATGGCGACCTGAAGTTAAGACATCCAGTTTATAATGAGTTCCACATTTTTTTGAAATTTAAATGGGTTTAAAATAAATCATATTTTGACTAGATTAATTATACTTCGATTTTTAACTTAAAGAAATTACAAATAATTGAACCGTTGAAAACCAATTAAACCTTTTTCTGTTAATTTTTCGGCCACCCTCGTATGTTGCATGGTAATTTGCAACAACACACCGAACTTTCGCTTTTGGCTGTCATTTGCCACATTGCCACTTGAAATGTCGTGCTGTCTATTTTTCTGCCTGCTTTTGCTACTCTCCTTAAGACTGTCTGTCCAGCGCACTCCATCGTCGAGCCTTTAAACAGAGCAAAGCTCATTTGTCGGTCGTCCGCCTCCGCTTCTCTTATCAGTAGCAGCGAATGTCTGTGGTGACTGCCTTTGCAAAGTGGGTTTGAACTTCTTTCCAGCAGCTTCCGGCTGTCTTTGGCGACTGTTGGTGGCAGCACGGCGGCGGCTGTGGCACAACTCGTCCATAAATCATTATTGCGTTTGTCGCTCATATGCGTACCATACATAGATATGTTTGTACGAGTATATGCATGCCACATATGAAAATTTCGATTCATGCCCTCACATGTATGGCAAAATAGTAGAGAGGACAGTGTAGTGGCGGGTGGATTCTAAAATATGTAAGTCGGTTATTCGAGTAGTCGCTTAAATTCTCAGTGCCTAGTTCTTATTATTAAATTAAAATATTACATCAAATTGCTCTAAATACTATATTTAATTCTCTTGACGGTATAACAATGTTAGATTTTTCAGGGCTTGTGCTTAATATTTAAGTGTCATTGAAACAGCTTTTAGTGGTTATAAAGTTGTCGAAGTCGGTGGGCAGCGATAATTAGATAACTATATAACTTTTTTCTTCTACTTTCATATAACACATTTACAGATTGCTGCTCATTAATTTTACCCATGAATATCTTGGAGTTTAACTCGCGTATTTTTTGCTTCTTCACAAAACCTTTCTCTCTACAACTATTAATAATATGTACAATGTACATGGGATGGAAAATGCAGGCTTTATTGAGATCGCATAAACAAAAAGTCTTTACCCTTGGCTTGGAATACTAACAAAAATAATGCCAAAGTTTCTTGATATTTCATCCAATCGTTCTGAAAGACAAATCCGAATATCGTGTTTTATTGAAACATTGTTGCCTGACGAGAAAACCGCAATTTAATATAATACCAATAAAATATAACGAACTTAGTGAATTTTTTTGAAAACGGCATATTTAAATTTAAATAATTAGTTTCTTTCATTGACAGCCCACTGCGTTAGATCAGCAAAAAGAAAAACTGAACCTAATTAGTATTCTACTGAGCATTCTACGGCTCAGTAAAATTCGTTAAGAGCGCTCGTATGTTGGGACTCACATGGAGTATTACTGTCAGAAGTGATCGATTGGCTGTCAATATGGAAGATAGGCGAAATAATTAATGGGACATCCAAATAGTGGTACTTCTTTCAATACCTTTTATTGACAGATCACGCGTGAGCCGTGTCAAGCTGTTATGTTATTTTCGTATTGTGTATTGTTTGGTATTTCATCATGGACAGACTTGCGCCTGAACAACGTTTACATCCATCTTTAGACCAAGTAATAGAGCACTCCAGCGTGCTGTGTAGAAAAATAGCAGCCGTAAGTGATAGTGTACAGGAAGGCCGTGAAGAGTCGATTCGTTGGCTCTTGAAAAGTTGCAAGAAGATCACATGTTTTAGAGCCAAATTTTGTATGGTTATGTAAACAAAAATTTGGGATGAAGGGCAATCCGAAGACATTCAAAGATTCTTGAGCTACTAACGGTTTGATGCGGTTTGCGGGCCGGTGGAACCATCGGTCCATATTTCTTCAAAAATGATTCCAGTGAAAACGTAATCGTCAGTGGTGATAACGCGCCATGATAACCAATATTTGATGCTTAAAGTTTAAGCCCATGATCTCGGTGACTTTTAGTTTCAATAAGACGGCGAAACTTCCCACACATCAAAATTTGGATTTATTGAGAGAACACTTCGGTGAGCGGATAATTTCATGTTTTGGGCCGGGTGTTTGGCCACCAGGAATAAAATTTTTGGGGTTATGTAAAATGTAAAGTTTATATGGACAATTGGACTTCGATTCAGGTCTTGGAGTAAAACATCGCGCGTTTCATTCGCTAGTTACCAGTCGAGTTGATCGAACGAGTAACCGAAAATCGCACACAGAGGATATAAATTGAAGATGGAATTGGATTGAAAGAGCTAATCTTTAATATATAAATGCTGAAGAATGTTCTTTTGAGTAATAATAAACATTCCCGGTTATATTGAAGTTTCTCTGTTACGAATTCTTGTTATGAATTCTCCATATATCAGGGCCAGTCTCTCCTCATTCACCTAAAACACCTGCATCACCTAAAAACTTTTACTAATGAGTCGCAAAGCTACTGTTGGGGCCACTGAGCTTTTTCACGTTTGCGTCGAAGCTGGAAGCAGTGGCAGATTTACCACAATGCTGAGTAGGCTGAAGCCTTTGGCAGCAAATTTTGATGGCCGGTTTTTTTTATTTATGTTTACAAAATTAAAAAATTGTAAAATGAGTTGACAATCCCACCCACTCCTCACATAACGGTTCTGTTAGAAACTACTAAAAGCATGATAAATTGATAAATCAATATGGCAGAGACATTAAAATTTGCACACGAGATGGTACAAGCGGTCTTTATTGGAGCCGGGGTAAAATATTATAAGACTATGGGCGTTGCACTACCCACACTTAGACGAAAAAATTAAAATCTCCAGCCGATATCGACCTAATTTCATATGTGTTATTATCGCGAAATTCATATATTCCACTGAAAAATGGGGGAAATTGGACTGTAATCACACCCATTTCCTTTATAACACAATTTTAAATTCCATATAATTCTTTCGCTTTCCAGTATAGAAATCAAGCACCAATAAATATATCGGGATAAAGTTTTGTACGAAAAGTGCCTTTTAGATGTCCATATCAAACTTTAAGCCTCAAGATACCAAATATGTGGGCCCCAGTTCCTATTACGAACTTTTTTTTTCGAAAATATAGAAAAATCTTTCAGGTTTATTATAGAAATTCGGAAAGAATTCTTTTCTGACAAAATAAATCCATTGGGTCAACAACGGGTTGAATCAAATCAATAGCTCACTTATCTCTCGTATACCTAAATTAAAAATTTTAGAACTTCTGGCTGATTTTAACCTGAACACATAGGTTAATAACTGAGTTATCTTAATAAATTGAGAGAACATCTTTATCAAATAACAATGTATCCTTGTACCTAAATGGATAACATCGGACGAAAACTTGCCCTAGATGTATGAAATGTTCGGTTATACCCGAGCTCTTTCAGCTCTTTCTAACTTCTGAAGTCTCAAAACCAGTCATCAAGAACAAGTACCGTCGAAACACAATTAATCACAAATCTTAACAAAGATTTAGTGATATAGTAAGATAACGACAACTAGAGGGCGATAACCCCAAGGTACGCTCAAAAATAGTCCTGTGACATCTTTAAAAGTGCTGTTAAGCACCGTGTTCTATCAGTTAATATCTTAAAAAGAAAAATGAAAAATAATGAAGTGAAAGACAGAAAATGGTTAGTTTACTTAAGACGTACAAGATCTGTATATTGTGACTCCCGTTTGAACTTGATCCTTTGGTTTTTTGAATGTAAATCGCAGTTTGAGAACGAATCATCGCGTAGTGCAATCTGGAATCTCTTTGAGAGATAGGAACGATAATATACTGCAGGTTGAGATTAATTTAAGAATTATATTTGGTTTAGTCGATAATGGACTACTTATAAATAGAAATCACAACTTTCTTGAGGCGGCTAATATCAGTTTCTATGTCTCATGGTTTGTCGAAGATAAGACTGCCGAGATACCTCAACCTTAGTCTTCAAAAATATGGAGGAAAAAAAGAAATTACTTACTGTAGACATTTTCTGATGAAAGGTTGTAGCTTTGATAAAATGACTGTGTCCCAAAGTCTTGCAATTAGTGGAAAAATTTAAAATTTTGGAGAAGTACATGATGAAAATTATTGTATGATTTGGAAATTTTCGGCGTAATTCAATGAGTTCATTTTCTTAATAAGTGGGAAAGACCTAAAACAGGTTTAAGACGAGATAAGAAACAGAGCAACAATACTAGCATTGAGCTCGCGACTCACCAGCCTCATTAAATATAAAACCAAGAAACTTCATTATCGACTCGTTTTGACTCTTTTGGTGTTTGGTCATAGCGGGATCGTTGGAAACTGTCAAGCCGACGAGCGTTCTGGCACTGTATCTATCGACATTGTTGGTCGGCGAACAGCCTCTGCGCAACTGCGAGATCTTTCTGGCTTAGAGTAGAACGTATTAAATCTGTTGAACTACTTGTTCCTAGCAAAGTTCATTTTGTCCCAATAGCAGTTCTTACTGGAACTGTTGGATAAGCATTCGGGACGCAACGTATCCAAGTTGTATGGAAGAAGGTGAGGTGGAAATTTCCAAGCATTTTCTCTGTCTCGTCATCGTATATATAACACCATATTTCTCTTATTCTGGTTGCTTTGCATAACATACATATATCTATAATATAGATTCTATACATATACTACACAATCACAAATGAAGTTCAACCAAATATCCTTTGCCTAACCGCAACATCAGACTCGACAGCCAATGTTGCCATTAACCCGTCAAAAGTGAAATTTAATTTGGCAAAATATAAGGAGGGATCATCATGGACACAGTATGGTAAATGTCAAAACAACAAAATGTATAAAGAAATGTGTGATGATCTGCACGAAGACATAATGGGCCGAGAGGCCTTTTGGCTTTGCCAAGTAGTGCTAAAGCGAAAGCATTAATTGCAGTTAGTTGCAGATGCGAGCCATTTTGTTGATCGATTGTGGTAACAATCTTTGGTATCCATCTTCGCTCTTGTTGTCATATAGCTGAGCTGAGCGTGGCTTTTTGGCTGGGCTTATTATCGGTAATGTGATGCATATGTGTAATTTAAACATAACGATTTATGACAGAGTGACAGCTTCAAAAACTCGAACTCACATAAAATCTTCATATTGGCTTGATGTGTGGAGTCTACCAAATTTGACCAAAGCAGCTGCCATTTAGTTATTTGCCACCAACAAGAGGACAAATAATGACCGTGATACATTTCACATGTTGTTGCGGCACGAAAGTGAAGAAAGTAGAAACGGTGTTTGTTGTTTTGGCGCGTGGTCGGTCTGTTTATTTTTGGGTTTAACTAAAGGAGCAAAAACACGCCGAAGTTGACCGACTGAAACGGATATGCAATGTCAAAGGACACATTTTTCTTGAATATTTTCATTGCGTTTGAGATTTTGCGAGAAGCAGAAATGACAAGGCATACATTAAGCAGGGCAGAAGCAAAAACACCAACAACAGTAATAACATAAGTGTTGTCAAAGTTTTTGATTTGCAAGAAATACACGCGACGTCTGCATTAGCGTCTTCGATGGTTCTTAAGTCCTGCTGCACTGTTTCCTTGCTGCGGGGGTGGTGCTGAGAGCGTATTACCACTAAAGAAGTCATGTTTGTTGTTGCATTTATGTGTTTGTCACTTAGCTGTCCTTTTTGACGCTTTTTATTGTGCTTCTGTTTGCCTTTGTTCTTATTGTTGTTTTCCTTATTCTTGCTTCGCTGTTGCTCGCTGCTTTGTGTTCTGTTATGTTGTGGTGACATGTTTTGGTTGCAACAATGAGCATAATAAATCATCGACACAAGCGTTAGACATCTACTACAACAACGATAGATAAAAATGCTGAAACCTCGCTTCAACTGCGATACAGTGTGTTTTTTCAAAATTCTAGTTAACCTTAATTATAAATTTTCTCGGATTTCGTAGTTTAATAAAGTGTCTCCGGTGATGCTTTTGATTCATTGAGGTTATTCCGAGTTGAATTTTCAGATCTTTTAGATCATTTATAAAATTGATACATGATTTCCAGTATTGGAGGAAACATAGACGGTGTGATATCATGCGATCTTGGTGGCCAGTTGATCGGACCAAGACGTGAAATTATCTTCTCACCAAAGTGTTCTCTCCATAAATCAATTGCTGGATGCGATATGTGGGAAGTGGCACCGTCTTGTTGATGCCAAATGCCACCCAGATTACTAGCTTCAATTTCACGCATCAAATAGTTGGTTATCATGGCGTAATAACGGTTACCATTGACGTTTACGTTCTCACCGGAATAAGTTTTGAAGAAATATGGACCGATAATTCCACCGACCCACAAACCACACCAAACCGTTGTTTTCTCTGGATGGGGATCTTTTCAGGCTGCTCTTCCTCCCAAATGCGGCAATTTTGCTTGTGCACATACCCATTAAGCCAGAAATGGGCTTCATCGCTGAACAAAATTTGGGTCGAAAACGTCGAATTTTCTTGGAACTTTTCAAGAGCTCATAGGGCGTAACGATGTCGCTTGGGATGGTCGAGCGGCTGCAATTCTTGTACAAGCTGCATTTTGTACGCTTTCAATTTAAGATCTCGACATAAAATGCGCCAAGTTGTTCCAAACGTCAGTGCGAGTTGTTGCGAAGTCGCCGAATCGACTCTCTATGGTCTTCGTGTACACTCCCAGCTACGGCTGCTATATTTTCTTCAATGCGTGCTCAACGTGGTCTATTAAGCCGAACATTATTGATATGATTGCTGGATCTCAAGATGGGTGATGGTGTTACGAACAGTATGCTCAGTAGGCCGATTATGCTGACCATAAGATGAGCGGAGCGTGCGAATTTTCGTAATTAAGTTGAACGTTTAACAAAGTTTAGAGAACCTTTTCATGATGAAATGCCAAACAATACTGAACAAAAATGACATGACAGCTTGACACGACTTATGCGTGATTTGTCAAAAAAAGACTATTGAAAAAATACCTCTACTTGGATCACCCGTTATTAGAACTACTCTCACCGATTTATTCTTAATTATTCCTCCTTTATAGAGTCAGACATGGAGTGAGCCACTTAGTAAGGCTTTCGTTCAATTAACGAAAGTAGTAGTATTCTAATATTACTAGATACCGATAAACAGGCGTTTTGGGCTCCTCAGGCGGCAAGATGTACTAAGCTCTCTGTGCTGAAAATTGAGCAGTCGAGAACAAACGGCTTGTTCAACTCACTTCACTTCACTTCAGGAGTTTCGAAAGTGACTGCTTTAAGAATAATACATTTAGAGGTTATTCTCAACATCTTTGTGTTGTGTATTGGAAATGATGAACGATTTACTCATATATGGCATATATTCATATAATTTGTAAGAAAAAACCGTGTTTTAAAAAATTTAGTTCCTTTGGATACCCATCATAATTAACTTACCGAAATATATATAATATTTTGTCAAATATTTCCAATTTATGACATACAGTGGGGTTAAATCAGTATATTTTCCAAAACTATCCATTATTTTTTCTATGCTAAGAGAGTAGGCACTCACTGCACTTTTGTGGCCTGCTTCCTTTTTATTGTTTGTTATTGTTGTTATGTTGTTATCCTTGACATTTGTCGCTTTATAAATGCCATAGTCAGACGCTAGATGTGGGAGGGCAAGTGGAAAGACACACAGAAAAGGCGCCACGAAAGCATTGAGCATTAGCCTTCAACGCTTTGCATCGTCTTTTATGCCCTTTCTTACCATTCGGCTATTTGCGCTCCCTGTTCACGGCAACTACTCGTTTGTATGTATTTGTTTATTCATTCATTTATCTATTAGATGCGCTTGTCGCCCGCGTGTGCACACGCTTCTTCTTTAACGCTGATCTGTTTCTCATCATCAGCCAGCTCAGCTGCAGGCGATTAAATGATGCCCTTCGGCGTCCGTTGTCCTTGAGCACTCACCGGTACACGAACACATACACAGAGACAAATCTTTGTATGACTCTGCAAATGACCAGGCGCAAATCGCACGCAGTCATCACTCAGTTGTCCGTCACGTTGCCAGCCTCCAGATGCCTGCCGTGGCGCTGGCTGTCGGCTGCTGGCTTCTTCATCGTTGCCAAACAACGCACATTAACTTAAATGCGCGGCACTTTGTAAAAATGTCAAAGTGAATTGTCGTCCATCTTCTAGCGTTTACTCAGACTGCGGCAGACACCGCAGACACCGAAGAGGTGGCAGCCGCTTGACTACTGCAATTGCTGCTGGCAATTTTTGTTGTACTGTTGGACGTAGCTGCTGTTGTAGCATCGCCTTCTGTAATTTCGGTTTCTGTTGTTGATGATGATGTCGCCATTGATAATGTTGCTGCCATTTCCACAGTTGTGGCTTTCGAGTCACGGCTAATGTGTTTGTATGCGCCGACCGCCTCGTCGTCATTTTTCCACACGCCCGGCCAAAAGATAAAGCCCACAATGACAGTCCGCAATTTTTCCCATTTATTTTATTTGCTTATATCCTGTCTCATGGCCGTCACTGAAGATGTAAATATAAAGTTAGTGTGTGTCATAACCTTAAATGTGGTGGTATTTTGTATTTCTGGTAGATAGATAAGTCATAATGCAAAAGTATAGTTCTGTAAGATCATACACAGAGTTTCACTGCAGTGTCTTCCAGAAATCACTAAATGGAGATCACAGCAAATTAAGAAAGCATTCTGTTCTAACCAAGAGGGTGTCTACAAGAAGAAGTATATTTTTATATAAAGATAGCTTTGGAAACATTGAAGTGTCTCAGGGTTTCATCGAAAAAACAGTAAGGTTATTTTGATCTCTTAGTGGATCTAACATCCATTTTCAGGATAAACCTGCAACTCGTTTCTGAACACAGTGATATTCCAAATGATTTAGTTAAAATAGGCACTATCCTACAACAAGACTTCCATAGAGAGGGAATACATATGACTCTTATACATATGTTATAGATATAGCTGAGTTTCGGTGGAAATAATTTCTGACTTATCCAACAAGCAGTCAAACGTGGAATGAACGGATTATGGGTCGCTCTTGGCGACTATTGATATTCAAAGGGAATGACAATCTAGTAGATAACATAAAACGATTACTGTAAAAACTTCCAAGAGATAGAAGAGGAGAACATCTCCTGTATGAATACAAGGTTTTGTGTGAGACAATAATCGCAACTATCAATAGAGGGTTTCCTGGGAATCTTAACGATATTTCGGAGATTAAAATAAAACCGTTCGCTGGTCCAATGATAGACAGCTTTTAATATAAGCTAATTTTGCTGAATAAATTATTTTAAATAAAAAAAGTGAGTTCTCTAAATTATTGCTAAATTTAATTGATTAATATAATGCTCAGGATGATGAGACGAGTTGAAATCCGGGTGACTGTCTGTCTGTCTGTTCGTGCATGATGTAACATGAGTAAAAATTGAAATACCTTGACGAACCTTGGTATGCGCGTTTCTTAGTAAAAAAGCACGAGTAAATGGGCGTAGTCGTAGTTCACTGCCACACAAACAAAACGCCAAATCGCCGTAACTAAGCACTAAATTAGGATATAGAACTCTAATTTGGCACAAGGGATCGCAATAACAGGGGACACCTATGACAGAACGACCTCTAAAAAGTTTTGGATACAAATTTCCACTAAACTACTAAGGCTACAACAACTAAATCTGCCTAGCAAAAATATACCGACAGTGTAAAAACGGATGAAGTCGAAAAATAGCTCCGCTTATTCCCCGCATAACTACTAAATACGCCAGCGTTATTAAATTTTGCTTCCCGGATGGTATGAGAGGGTTTTACGCAATCCGGTGTGAAAATCGGACGACAGGCGTGGCATCGCTCACTTTTGGGTGAAATCATATATTACAGAATATATACTGCCACGCCCACAAAATGGCGGAAACCGAAAACCTATAAAGTGTCATAACTAAGCCATAAATAAAGATATTAAAATGAAATTTGGCACTAAGGATCGCATTAGGGAGGGGCATATTTGGCCGTAATTTTTTTGGAAAAGTGGGCGTGGCCCCGCCCCCTACTAACTTTTTTGTACATATCTCAAAAACTACTATAGCTTTGTCAACCAAACTGCTGTCTCTTATACACATCTAGATGTGTATAAGAGACAGTTCATATACAGTTCAAAAATGGAAGAATTCGGATAATAACCACGCCCACCTCCCATACAAAAGTTATGTTGAAAATCACTAAAAGTGCGTTAACCGACTAACAAAAAACGTCAGAAACACTAAATTTTACGGAAGAAATGTCAAAAGGAAGTTGCATCCAGGCTTTCTTTAAAAATTGAAAATGGGCGTGGCGTCACCCACTTATGGACCAAAAACCATATCTCAGGAAGTACTCTACTGATTTCAATGAAATTCGGTATATAACATTTTCTTAACACCGTGATGACATGTATCAAATATGGGTGAAATCGGTTCACAAACACGCCTGAAATCTCGATTATCACTTAGATTACGATCCTTTGATTGACGTTTTACAACTTAAGGTATTTCCCTGGCTTTTATTGCTGCAAGTTCGGTTGCACCCGAGCTTAGCACTTCCTAGCTTGTTTTAATTGTGTACTGAGTCTGAAAAAAACATTTTCTGGCACAACTTATAATAAGGGCTAATCCAATGATTACATGTGTCTATAAACCTAATTACAGACAATTTTGAATGAATTGAACTTTTATTATCGGTGTGAATTGTGAATAAATCTTGAGATATATTATTTATTCAAAATACTTATTTCAAAGTCAATCTAACTAAAATGTTTACTCGACTAATATTAGGTTGTCAGATATCTCCCTTCCCCCTTTTTGTCTTTTGAATTTCGCGACTTTGTATAAGGCGCTACAAAGCTCGTATCTGGCAATACTATACATCTTTGAAAGGTCTTGACATAACCTACAAAACCTATGCATGATTAGTTTGGATATTGCGTTCAACAGTTATAGACGTGTAAGCATGGAGTTCACTAACGCCGAAATTCACGCTATCTGCAAGTTTTCCTTCGTTAAAGGCAAATCCGCTAGAGAATCTTTCCTTGAGATTAATGGTGTTTTGGAGGATGGTACTCTAACACTTCGAACTGCGGAGGAATGGTTTCGATGATTCAAAACGGGTGAAACCGACACTATGGACAACCGGCAGAAGATCTATGACGACGAATACCAATCAAATCATGGAAAACATCGAGTTAGAGCGGCATGTTCCATCTCTTGACACCGCCCAGAAGTTGTGAGTTAGTCACCAAACCATTCTGCAGAAGGCTGGATACATCAAAAAGCTTGGTACCGCATGATTTGACGCAAAAAACTTTCTGGACTTGCGGTATGCTGCTGAAACGGAATGGACTCGACCCATTTTTGAGGCGGATGGTGACTGGCGACCAAAAATGGATCACGTACGACAATATCAAGTGGAAACGGCCGGTGAATCGTTGCAAACAGTGGCCAAGCCGGGATTGACGACCAGGAAGGTTTGGCTGTATGTTTGGTGGGATTTGAAGGGAATCATCTACTTGAAGCAGGCGATCGACCAGAAGCGTCCAGAATTGGCCAACAATAAGGGTAAGGTTTTCTACCAGGACAACACCAGACCACACACCTCCTTGATGACTCGTCAGAAGCTACGGGAGCTCGGATGGGAGGTTTTATCGCATCCACCATATAGCCCGGACATAGCGCCAAGTGATTACCACCTGCTCCTGTCCATGGCAAGCGTAATTGTTGGTGTAAATTTGAACTCAAAAGAGGCTAGTGAAAAGCGGCTGTCCAAGTTTTTCGCAAATAAAGAGCGGGCTTCTAGGAGGGATTATTATGAAGTTGCCGTCTAGATGGAAGCATATTATCTAACGAAATAGCGCATATTTGAACTAAATCCGATAACTGTAACCTAAATGTAATAAAATGTTTTATAAATCATTGAATAAAGAGCAAAAAAGTGGAAGGAAGATATTTGCCAACAGATGTTAATTACAAATATTGCTAGGGAAAGACCAAAATCTCTCATTTTTGGTACCTATTTGAAAACTTTATTGCCTACTTCAACTAAGATTTTCCTTGTTCGCTATTTATCGCATAAAGCCAACCAGAAGGCCAAATTGTCGTTTTTGTTTTCATTGATGCTTTAGGAATCCATTGTGAAGTAAAAATAATAAACATTGTGAAGTAATTCAAATAATAGTGAAGCTTTGGTAAGAGCTCTTCATGGAAATGCTAAACAACAAACTTGTCATATCAAAGTTTGCTAGTGTATAGAAAAGATAATGTTCTAGCGTTGATCAGCAGAGAGTTAGGTTCAAATACAATCTGTAAATGGAAGCTGAAATAAATTATCAGTAATTTAATCATTTTAACATCGTATCATAAAGGCAAAATATTTAATTTTCTCACCAAATATCGGTGGGACTAGCTGTCAGTGCAGCATTAATTCGTATTGACATTCTGATAAAATTGATATACAAACCCGATATTGATTTCGATTAGTTTCAGATTGGAAGAAAATCCAAACTAGTATTATATCAGGCATACCCTGGCTACAACTCTCTCGCCCTTATTATTCCTTTAGGCTAATTAAGTCTTGCAAGAACTTTTCTTTATTATTTGCAATTCAAATTTTACCTTACACTGCTTCAATCAGCTACCCTTTGACGTCAGATGTGTCTATTATTGTTGTAAAAGTTCAAAATATGCAGTCAGAAGCCAAAAACAAAAGAAAAAGTTTTGCGGGCACTAAAGCAATTCATTAGCACACATTAACATGCGCGCTGAAAAAAGTTATTAAAACTTGGCGCCAACCAGCTACATTCAGTCTCATTTTCATTGAAGTATTTGTGCGACGGAATTCGAGCTATGTGCTTACATATGTATTTATGTATCTTTCAATGAGATGTCTGCAAACGGGTCAGGCCAACAACCATTGACGATCAATGTGAAAAGTATCAAGAATTATCAATGATATTCGCAGCAATTCATCATTCAATTTATCATCTCAACGGGAACAGTAAAGCGCACTACAAAAACATGCCACATTTGCTCAAGCTACTTAGCCTAGCAGCCGTCTACAGATCCAACCAACCACCCAGCAGCCAAGAGCCAAGGAAAAGCAAATTGCAAAGATAAAATGATTGAAATTTATTTATGCTCCTTCGCACACATATTTACTGCGCTAGAAATTGCATTCCGCGCAGCAGCAGCCAGCGAGCGCATCGGCCAACAGCTGTATGTGTGAATTGTGCTGTGCCATATGAGGGAGTGAGTGCTGCAGAGAGGATGCGGAGATTGCAGAGCGAAATATAATAAAAAGCGCCTTGATTATGTCATTAAAATTGCAATTGAAATTTTATGTTGGCGCGCGTGCGCGTTACCACAGTTGTATGCGCGCTCGACGGTCGCGCTAGCTGTCACAAAGGTGCTGCTGCCACCATTGTGGGCCGAGTGTCACCAGTTGGTTGCTGCAGCCTCTCGTTGCATTGCGCTGCAGTGGCAATTAAAAGCGTTGTAATTACCTGTATCTGGGCGATTAAATGAATGGCCGGCAGCGCGACGACGCGGTAATAGGTTACTGGATCAGGTTTTGCGGCCGCAGAAATATTTGTGGAAAATACGCACTAGTGTACGATTACATACAGATAAACGCGCCTTTTACACATTTTATTTCGCCATTTATGGCTGCGTGGATGTGCACCGTGTGAGTGTTTTGTGCGTTTGCTCGATGCATTCCCAGTGCAGTACGAAGTGGCGTACAGAACGATCCGCTGCTTCGCGGCAAAATGCAGTCACATTTGTATTTTTGTCCCAGAGCAAAGAGGATGCGCACAAGCTTACATGCAGACATTGCGATTGTGTTTTTCGGCATTGCAGCATTAGCACCTTCAACTTTTTGGCGGGTAGCAACGTTTTCGTAAAAATTTATGAGACGCCAAATCATTTAGCTCTTCACCAATTTTTATGTTCGCTAATTTTCTGGCTTCTGTGTGCTGCGCAGCTGCACATGTCAGCATTGCTTTGGTAGCTTTTGAGTAGCTGTAAATCGTGGCGAAATAATATGCAGCGAAATTAACTGTCCGAGGAAATACACTTTGCAGTTGATGACTTAAACTTAAACTTACTAATGGATTTTTATGGTATTTCACGGTGTGTGGCAAAAGTTGAGCGCAACTCGTTTGCTTATAGTGAAAAGGTCATGTATTCTAAGATCCCTCTATGCGAAGTACTTAACAAAAATGTCATTATTCACTTTGCCTTTTCGAGCAATATATCTTGAATTAATGCAATATTATAAATATTATATTATCCGGCTTTCATGCACCACGGTCTATTTATTGTACCCTCTCCTAAGTCACAACGACTTACGTAGTCCCAGCATATTAATAAATTCCAATATACCGCTTGGTGCTATTGAAGCGAACTTAGTCCTATATGAAAATGCGCCTTTATCCTGCGCCCATATACTGCTGTGTTGTTCTGGAGTTTCATACTCATGTCGCAATTCACACAAGAAACTAGGCCCATGTTATATAAGTTCTTCTCGAGCTTAGAATAACCGGCGAAGAAAGCAAGTAGCCTGAGTGTGTCTTTTGGGAGGTTTATTACATATTTAAATCTTGCAGCTTGGCATGGCGCATGCTTGGAGTTGTTGCCAATGCCACTCTCTGTCCGCTTCTTGCGGAGCAGCTCCTTTATGGTATGGGTGGATGATGCGGAGCGAGTGAGTTTATCAGCCAGTTCATTCTTGGCTATACATTTATGACCGATGACCCCGATAAGATGCACTTAGTTACGATCTGTTAGACTGTTCAGCCGTTCTATACACTCCTGCGCTAGTAGAGATTTGATCTCGTATGCAGATATCGCTTTGAGTATCACCTGACTGTCACTCGTTATAACTATAGTTCATTGTGATAGTTGCATTGGAGGTTTATTTCTACTGACACCGCACCGACTTACAGCAAAGGACTCGGTTTGGAATATGCTCCGAAAAATTTGGAGAGTTTGGTGTGTGTTTCTGCGACTCTTGCGCCAATTCCCTTCGACGTTTTCCAACTGTCGGTGTACCACTTGATTGTAATATCCCTAAACAGTTGCTCGAGACTGGAATCCTTCTATTCAGCCTTACTGTTGAGTGTTGAGTGGAACTTCTTAATGAAGTTTACTCTTTTGGTAATGCTGTTTCTTGGAGGAAGTGCCAGTGGAACTTCGCCACATAAGTTCTTCGTGCGCTGGAAAGTGGTTACCTCTTACCTCTGCCAAATTGTTGGTGTTTGTTTGGCTACCTGACTAATTACTGGTGAAGCGGTGGAATCCAGCATGAGACATTAACCATATTAGTCATCTTTTTCTCTCTGCCCCAAGGGTTAGGTTTCCGTCGCCAGGCGGGGCCCTGCGTCTTGTAAACAGAACGATAGCCGTAATTGAAGGGTAGATGTTCGGTGCCGCCACATTTCTTTCTTCAGAGCTACGCTCGTGTGCGTCGTATTGTCAAAGGCACCATCGATGTCTAGGAAGGCGCATAACATTATTTCCCCTCTTTCCAGCAAACTCTGTATCTGTGAGGTTAGCAGGTACAGAGCAGTATTGGTTGATTAGACTGCTCTATAAGCATGCTGGTTCGTATGCAGGGGGCCGATTTCAGCGCCTTCGACCTTATTTCATAGTCCACGAACTTTCCCGTATCCCTTAGTAAGAAGAGAGTTAGAATAATAGGTCTGAATTATTTTTAAAGGAGCCGGTATCAAAATAAGACGAAGGACATGACACTACTCACATTTACGTGAAATCATATATCTCAGGACCTACTCTACCGATATCAACCGAATTCCTTACATAATATTATGCCTTTGAGGTATACCATCTTATGACCAAAAATTATTAACGTCGGATCAAACCTATTCATGCCTCCAGATGCCGAATATGTAGATTACAGCTCCTATCGCGAACTTTTCACCGAATATATCTGTCAACCTGTCAGATATATTATTGAAACTCGGAAAGAATTTTCCTCGTCTTTGAGCCAGAAAACCTTTTTATTTTGTGTACTTATATATATCTACTTACTAAATGTGAAGCTAACCAGTCAAGAAGCAGCCGCTTCCATCTTTTGAAATTATCACCAACTTACAATCTATGACACGCCCGCATAGAACACGTACGTGCAACGTAGCAAAAACTGCTCACATGAAAACTATGAAAACATGTTGTAACAAATCAAGAGTAGGAAGGACACACCCATCCGCTGAAGAGGCCAAGTAAACTCAAACAGACAGGAAACTAAAACATTGTGCTGAAAAACGAAGGATAAAGGACATATGTGCAATAATTGTTTGCGAGGAAAAAGTAAATTGAAATTAGACATTGTCATGAGTTGGCAGGCAAAGAGCACCGAAGACCATTCGATATTTAATACAAAGCAACTAATGCCATATTTGAACTATTGTGGGCATATGTGTGTGCATGTGTGTGTGATACTATGATTTTGTAATAGTTTCAGGAAGTCGCAGTTCAAAATGGACAACTTAATCACAGCATGCGGTCGGAATATCAAATTTCGCTATCGAATTGTAATAATTCAAATGTAACGGTGCAAAGGACAATGTTTACGGTTGCGTCTCAAGTCAAGGACCGACGCCGCTAAAGGGGAGGCAACACGTCTCCAAAGCACAAATAGCAATTATTTTAAATGCAAAGCACTAAAAACTAAAATCTCACATGCCAAGCAAAATATGTAGTGTTGCTGAAAAAGTGTTGCGGATTGTAGGGAAAGAGCTACGCTTAGCACAAATGAAATTGGGAACACATATTGTGGATGCGAATGCGGATGTGTGGCAGCAGAAGAACGCCAGCGCATGCTGCGAAGGCGAAGGCAAAAATGCTGAGTGAGGGAATTCGCAACGGACCGACTGTTGCCAGAGAGTAACTGTTGGCATGCATGTGTGTTCTTGTGTTATTGTTTTGTGTCCTGATAGTGTGGGTGCGATAACGCAGATGAAATGCCAAAATGTCACTTTGTCAGCGGTGGTACGGTAGAGATACTGTAGAGTGGTGCAGGAGGCAGCGTGTAGGTGGCTGGCAGAGGGGGCAATGTAGCGCGTGCAGAATGATACTAATGTTTACATAATTTCCATTCCAACGACGGAYATTTGGCGAAATGAAATGAAATGCTATGCAAAGGCGCAAACATAAACACATAAATCACGGTGCATGTACCCACACACAAACAAATAGGGAAATGGCAGTCATGAGACTTCCAAGACGAATGGCTTGTCAAGAAATCGCAAACGCTTGCTAAATTGTGGTTAAAATACACAAATAACTTGATCGGAGTTCTAAGATTTGTAGTCGAGCATATATAGGTAAATATGCGTATCATAATGCTCAATAAATTTCGAAAATGACTCAAGAAAACTAAAGAGAGAGAAAACAAAAGAGATAGTTTTCTTGAGTGCTTTCAAGATTTCAATTATGCATTTATTTGAATTAGTGTGTGGCGGACGGTAAGTTCTTGTTTGCAGGTGCTATATCGTCATAGGCATCTACGGTGGTTAGAAGAAATCATCATATTTGACTTTCGGTCGATCTTGGTAAATCTTAGCTGAGTATGCTTATTAGTGAAATGAATTGAGCGACTTCCACAATACTTTGTTGAGGATTGGTTTAATATTACTCCGAAAAGAAATCACTGTCTTAAATAGCTGAGAAATTTTCAATTTCTTGACATTAAATTATTTTTATAGACTATTAGTAAAATTAAATCAGTAAAGTGGTTTTGATCTCTTTTTGAGGAGTTGAGGTATTTAAAAGAATGTTTCTGTGTAACTTGTGGTGTATTACTAGTACATTGGCATAGGCGCTGCTTACGCGATTACAGCCGGATCAACAATGGCGCGCTATGCCTTTCTTCCAGTTCGAGATAACAAGTGCATCCAAGTCCTTCTCCACTTGGTCTTTCCAACGGAGTGGAGGTCTCCTCTTCCTCTGCTTCCCCCGACGGGTACTGCATTGAATACTTTTAGAAATGGAGTGTTTTCGTCTGTTCACATGACCTAACCTAATCATGATCTAACCAGCGCAGCCGCTGTCTTTTAATTCGGTGAACTATGTCAATGTTGTCGTATATCTCACACACCTCATCGTGTGAATCGAATGCGATATTCGCTGTGGTATAAAGGCAAATCTTTCGCAGAGTCTTTCTCTCGAAAACTCGTAACTTCGGCTCATCAGATGTTGTCATCGTCCATGAATGTGCACCACACAACAGGACGGAAATAATGAATGACTTATAGAGTTTGGGTTTTGTTCATCGAGAGAGGACTTTACTTCTCAATTGTCACCTCAATCCGAAGTAGCACCTGTTGACAAGAGTTATTCTGTTTACTACCAGACCCATTTGCTTCACTTGTCTGGAGAAAGCAGAGCTAATGGCGGTTGTTAAGGACAATGATATCAATATCATCGGCGTACCCCAGCAGCTAACACTCTTATAGATGATACTACCTTCTCTATTTAGTTCTGCAGCTCGAATTATTCTTTCCAAGAGTAGATTGAGGAAGTCGTATGAAAGGCAGTCGTACTCTTGTTTGCTATTGAACGGCTCAGAGAGCTTTTAATATTGCTTATCCTGAGTTTACACTGCCGTATTAGTTCTAAGGGGATACCAAATTCAGACACCCCGGCATAAAGGCAGTTCCTTTTCGTGCTTTCGAAAGCAGCTTTGAAATCGACGAAGAGGTGGTGTGTGTCGATTATCTTTAACGGGTCTTTTCCAAGATTTGGCGCATGGTGAATATCTGGTCGGTTGTTGATTTTCCAGGTCTGAAGCCACACTGACAAGGTCCAATCAGTTTGTTGACGGTTGGCTTTAATCTTTAACACAATAGGCTCGATAGAATCTTGTACGCGATGTGGAGGAGGCTTATCCCACGGTAGTTGCCGCAGATTGTGGGGTCTCATTTCTAGTTTATTGAGCATAGCACACTTAAATTCCAATCGTTGGGTATGCTTTCGTCCGACCATATTTTACAAAGAAGAAGAATGCATGCTCCTTATCAGCTCTTCGCCGCCGTGTTTGAATAGCTCGGCCGGCAATCCATCGGCCCCCGCCGCTTTGCTGTTCTTCAGGCGGGTAATTGCTATTCGAACTTCTTCCTGGTCGGGCAATGGAACGTCTGCTCCATCGTCATTGATTTGGGAATCGGGTTCGCCTTCTCCTGGCGTTGTGCATTCACTGCCATTCAGCAGGCTGGAGATGTGTGCCCTCCATAATTTAAGTATGCTCTGGGCATCGGTTACTAGATCACCTTTGGGGGCTCTACATGAGTATGCTCCGGTCTTAAAATCTTCTGTAAGCCGCCGAATTTTTTGTAGAATTTTCGAGCGTTACCCCTATCGGCCAGCTTATCAAGCTCTTCGTACTCACGCATTTCGGCATCTCTCTTTTTTTGTCTGCAAATGCGTCTCGCTTCCTTCTTCAACTCTCGGTATACCATCCCGCACGCGTTGTGGTCGATTGTAACATTACGAGGTAGGCAGCCTCTTTTCTCTCCGCTGCGACACGGCACTCCTCGTCGTACCAGCTATTTTTTTGCATTTTCCGAAAATCAATGGTTTTGTTTCCAGCTGTACGTAAGGAGTTGAAATGCCGTCCCACAGTTCCCTTATACCGAGTTGCTGAATAGTGCTGGGGTAGAAAATCGATCGGCTGTCTGTTGTGATTGCAGCTTCCCGACTTCACTGTGTTTGCTGATGAGCATTTTTTGCTATACGGAGACAGGTGGGAACTTGGCTGCAACAATATAGTGGTCGATGTTAGAACCTTGATGCTTTCCTAAAGCACTGGAGACACAACATAATCGATCTGAATTGTGGCTTTTTGATCCGGAGACAGCCAGGTAGATTGGTGAATTTTCCTGAATACACTTACTATAAATTATAAATGCAGTTTGAGTAATAACAATTGTTGAGGTATTTAAGAAAATGCTTCTGTGTATCTATCTGTACTGGATATAAGTATTCCATCTGTCATAACATGATCCATAAACCATATAGTTGCAGAATTTTTGATCCGGAGATGGCCATTTGGGTTGACGCACTTCAAATGCCGAAATCTGGTACTAAAAACAACCATATTTCATGCTCCGGATGTTTCATTATGGAGGCAAAGTCTTTAAACTGGACTCAAGTTTCTCGACCATGAAATAAAGAAAACAATTGAACGACCTGCTCCAAAACATGGTTGTACGAATTCTCACAGAAGCAGTCTTGCGCTTAGTCACGACACCGCGTTTAGTAAAACTATAGGTAAGAATTAAGCTAACTTTAATTACTGCAGCGAATAATTAGCGATCAAAGAGGGGTTAATATGTAGCAAATCATGTAACTGCAGCATAGTTCCGTTGCTCAGTTTATCATTTTCTGCGGCCACACAATGCACTACAGCAATGGATAGCCGAATTTCAATGCTCACTCAAGCAAAGACAAATAATCGCTGCAGTCTTTGAGTCTTGCCAAATTGTGTGCTCGCGTCTGTACTTTTTTCTGTTTAATTACTTTTGGCCACCTCTTCTTGCTGTTGTTATTGGTCTTTTGTGCATTGAATACCGCCTTGCTACTATATGTAGCATATATATAGGCGTCAGTGCTCACTGCATAACCAAACCGCTATTAGCTGCATTTTGTGGCGCGGCAAGAATTAACGAAAGCAATAACAACAAAACAGAAAGCGAAAAATAAAACACAATGTAATCAAACATGTGAGGAGTAGAGGCAGCAATGAGTAGCAAGTATTGTTGCAAGCAATCAGTAGTTGACGTGTAGTAACACACAGGCACATATGAGGTGTCTTCGAGTTGAAGCGCTTTCCTGAAAGGTGTGCCTGACGCTCAGTATGTTTGCGCAAAGCGCAACCTATGCCAACACAACTTTTGCATGGGAGTTCCAAATTACACACACACACACACGTAAGTACGCTGTTGTGAGCCCAAGGCGCTGCTTTGCCTCTCAGGCGCTTCAGCCAAGTGTTGTTGCTACTTGTTCTACTCCGATAATGTTGAGTTAATGCTTGATCCGTTGAGCTGCAGCGTTTAAGCTTAAGCACTTGTACGTGCATCTACACACACACGTACATATGTACATATCCGCTTAATTACCTGCACGCAGCAAAGTGGCTACTGTGGGAATTTTTGCTCGTACGCCCATCGGCAGCTGCCGGCTCTTGCTACGTACCATATTTGTACTTAATTTTTTTCCTCTGCAAATACATACGTACAAACACACATGTGTACTTACATCCGCGGGAAATAAGTGCAAAAGTAAACACTTCATTTTCACACTCAAAAATCCAAATTGGGTAGTTGAGCGCATATTTGCCGGCAAAGTAGGTGTGCCGGGGCGGTGCAAATTGCAAGCGGCTCATCCACCCCTTTCAACACCGGCTTACTTACAGTTGTACAACAAAACGACACACACTCACTACATTCCGTTAAACTATTCCGCTTTTAAGTGTTTCGGCGCATGATTTGCTGTTTTTCGAGTTTAAATTGCTGCCACACGAATTTTAATTGATTTTGCAACAAATTTTCCAAGAGTGACTTAGTCGGAGAGGGGGTGTATTGCTGTTAAATAGTTTTTAAATGAAATTTAATACTTAAAATAGGCAAGGATGCAGGCTTAAGTTGGGGGGAAATGGAAAAAATACTAGGCTTTCTTTTATAATGCTCTTTTAAGTTTTTTCTTATGCCGTGGACACTTAAGTGCCCTTACTAAAGTTCTAAAGAAACCTTATGACCGTTTCGAAGTTTTGTTCGATATATAAGCATAATACGGATGTTCCATGAGGTGGCATATAAAAAGCGGCAAAAGGTAAAAATTAAACGACCCTGGATTATTCTGATCCATCAGTACTTGGAATATAATGTCTTACGCCTATGAGGTCTTATGGCTTATTAAGTAGTAAAAATTCTGAAGGGCCTATACAATGCTCTCCTTTTGGAAATAAAATATGTTAATTCACTTCGATCTGACTGCTTTTATACTGAGTATAATCTGTTTGACAGCCATTTATTATCTAAAGAATTACTGGGGCAGGTTTCCTCCTCTTTAATTTTTTTGACTAACTCTGCGTGATATGTGTTAATGACGTACAAAAAGTAATATTCAATCAAGAAATCATAACAGTTTATAAGTATTAACCATAAATTTCATTCTTTAAGCTGTCATATTATTTTTGTGCAGTATTGTTTGGCATTTCATTATGGAAAAATCTACGTCCGAACAACGTTTATAAATCCCTCAACTTTATTACGAAAGTTCGCGTTCAATAAAGAATGTTTTTCGGACGCTTTGCTCCACTTCTGGTCAACATAGTCGGTCTAATGAGCGCAGTATTCGCAACACCATCACCCATCTTGAGACCCAGCATTCTTTACTGTGTAAAATTCGACCGAATAGCCCAGCACGCATTTAAGAAAATATAGCTGCGTGTATACGAAGACCGTGAAGAGTCGATTTGACGCCGTTCGCAGCAACTCGGACTGACGTATGGAATGACTTGGCGCATTTTACGTCGATGTTGAAAATGTATAAAATATACTAGTTTGTGCAAGAACTGAAGCCCATCGACCTTTCCAAGCGAGATCACTTCGCTCTATGGGCTCTTGAATTTTAAGGCACTGCACTTTGCTTGGAGGTAGGTAGGTAGGTAGCTAGGAGGAGTTACAAGATGTCAAGAAACTGGCGATGAGCCTTGGATATTCCATAAATTGACTTTAACAATTGTTTCAAGGATTGGAAAAAACGTTGACAAAAGTGTATTGGGACAAGGGGGATTACTTTGAAGGTGGCGACATATGTAGGTTTTGAAGAATAAATAAAGAATTTTAAAATTAGGAGCAAAATCTTAGTATTTATTTCTTAGAATAGTCTGTATACTTATGAACAGACATGCATACATAAATTCTAAGTGATTACGCCATTTTCCTCTACTGTTTTGCATATCACTTCAAAAAGTTTTTGTAACAGTCACATTCGAACAAAAAATAGAACGATTTTAAATCAGTTTCCGAGAGCTAACCGGGTAATAAGTTTAAACTCTTCTAAACATATTATTAATTAATATCATATGAGAAGTCGAAAAGTTCAACAAAAACAATTAAACAACGCCGCGGGTTGACTTACTTAAGTGAATACTTACATAAATAAGTAAATAAATTAATGCGTGAAAGCCTGCGGAAGTGTTTAATTGCTTTAAAGTGAATATCGCAAATGATTCCATTGCAGCAAACCTTCGCTCAGCAATATACCCATAACGACCTTCCGTACACCGTACACAGTAAAACAACAATAGCAACATGGCAATGACGATGTAGAAACACATTTTCGTTGCGAAAAGTTTGAAGTACAACTTTACTTAAAAGCGAGTGTGTGTACGTGTGTTTGTGTGCGTTTGCCTGTTTGTATGGGGCGTCTATTATGACGCCGATTATGAAATAAATGACTTCCTGCCGCAAGAGATACGTACAGACGATAAGCTTCAGTAGAGCACAGGATATTGTTTAAGGATATTATTTGAGTTGTTTAAGTAATGGGCGAGTAGTGGCTGCTTTGTACGTGCCTCCCGTCTGCGAAATTCGCTCCTACGTACGCGGTGTCGCACAAGAGTTGGCGAAAAATGCAAATTCATGTTGTAAGTTGTGTGTTCTAGGACAATGACGTCGAGAAAACACAGAGTTCTGTCGATTTGAGATGTTAAGGAGTTGGGCGCTGAATGCTCCGTGAACGGCGATAGGCAAGCCTGTAATAACTTTGTATGTATCGTAATGTGGTGATATCGTTAAGATTTTCTGATGATTAACATAGTATAGTGTAGTATACACTGGTCTGAGAGAACTTTAAGCACCAATTTTTAATTTCAAGTAAACCAAAAACATTTAAAGCATATTCACCTATTTGAGTTTTTAAGCGATCGATTGCCATCAAATTATTTAAATAATGGCACGATATTTTTACTTTGTTCTTTAAGTAGAATATTAAACAAATATTTACTAATCTAATCGTTTAAAATTGCTAAAACCTAATTTGAAAGAATGGTTCTTGAGATCATAGAAAAACATGTCTTATGTGTAATAACATAAATAACAGTAATGTGGAGAAAATATTACAAAAGTATATGTATATATCGTTGTTTTTTTATGTTAGAAAACGAACAGAGCTCCTCATGACATCTTACGTTTCTTCTTCAAACATTTTGATTGAGGCGTTGCTGCAGTCATACTAAAATAACAGATTCGTTTTGTAAGAGAATTCCAAGAGAGGCCATAACAGGGATATTCTCCAACAAGTTCAAGGCAGTTATTGACTAAAATTCGATAGATTGCAAATGCTCATACGTGGTGTGTTCAGAACAGTTTTTTTTAAATAATATTTAATTATTTGTCTACATTAACGTGACAAAATTATTTAACTGATTTTATGAATGGAAACGAATAAAAATGCACGATTGAATATAATAATGCAATATAATAAAATAAAATGAGTAAGGCAGAGTAACATCGGGTGCAACCGAACATTTTATATTGAATATATTTGAGAGTAGCGGGTAGTATCGATCAGATTTTAGTTTTTCGCCAGGGATACAAGAACAAGCAATGAAGTGTGTGATTTCGAAAAGCTCATCAAACCACGTCTAACATTAGCGACCGCTACAGCAAAGTAAGTAATGAATACAGCTAAAACTTTATCGTACTTTAGAGTTTTGCATATCAACATTCTAGAAAACGATTGATAATTGGACACTACAAATCTTGCTGCGACTCCATACCTTATGCCAACTTCATCAGAGCGTGAAGTAACATGTGTATCCAGTTCCCTCAAAATACCGAAACTACATACCATTACATAGTGGAAAGTACTTGGGTTGATATAGGTATATTGCACTATCGTAATATGTTTTTGGTTTCTATTCATTATCGAGCACTATTTTAATCCGATTGAAATCGGGAGCATACTGTGGATTGTCATCTCTTTGAAATATTTTCTGTAGTCCAGTATATGAAAGATTGATGTGAAATTATTTACATTTATCGAATTCGTACGTACTCTAAAGTACACAGTAGACTCACTCATATGCAAAGTACATACTTTAGACCGACCCAGCATCATTAATCATATCCAAACAGGATATAGAGAAAGTTGGAGTTTAGCAATATAAAAACTATTTTAAAATTAAATTTATCATAATATCATTTAATAAAACAATTTGTTGCAAATTCTAAAACTAAATGTATAAAAACTAAATTAAATAACAATGAACACACATGCCGTTTGTTCGGCCCAAAGTTCAAAGCTCTTTTTCGAGAGTAAAATTTGTATTAGTGAAAATATACTCATGCATGGACTTTTGCCTAACAAATTTATTTGTAATCGTGTACCCTGCATAAAAGCGATAAATTACGAACAGCGACTATTTACTATGCGTGCGCAAGTTCGCTTAAACTATATGCGTTCCGAAACCGTTGAATTTTAAAACAGGTGATCCAAGTAAAGGTAAATTTTTCAGTTGCCTTTTTCAGTGGATCCGCGTCTACACAGATCTATAAGTCTCTTAAACGTTTTCGGCAGAAAACGGCTTGAAATCCATGGCACCGACGTTAGAGCCCGTTTAGGCCTTTGGAAAAATTGCTGTCTTAACTAGTCTCCAGGCTTTCCGAACACGGTCTTATTTCGCACAGTTCGCGCAGATGAGGGCCAGCCAGCTGCATGGGACTTGAAAGATTTGAATGAATTCAGCGCTCAAGTATGGCGACGTTCATCCAAATGGTCCAAGAAGGCTGAACAGCGTTCCCGAAACTCTCTCCTTGGCGCTTATTCGGCGAAATGGCTAACGGATTTTTAACAAAAGTTGAACTTCAATGACTGTAACTACTATAAGCATTTTTGAGATACCCCAGTGAATTGGGATTTTTGCTAGAAAACGATTAAACCATGAGGACTCATGAGAGCTCAATGCGCTCCTAATAAAGGCTCTTAACGAGGCTCACTAGGCTAGGACCTGTAAATAGTCAGCGACCAATCGTCACCAGAGCTAAGGGTAGATGGAAGACCTGATCAAAACTTCCTGCAATATAGATCCAAATTGGAATTTGAAGCTTCTATAGGTCACTGCACTTCAATATGTTAGTAGTCACAAAAGGTTGGAAGGTTTTCTAATTAAGAATATAAATATTTTTGTTGCATCTAGAATTGACATTAGAGCTTATCATTACTTCGGTTCTTTTTGGTTTGACCAAAAAATTTGATAAAACAAAAACATTAAGTTCGTTTCTTGTAGCTTTTTGTCCTTAATCCAAAGAGAGAGAGCATTGCTGCTTAGACATGACCCTTGGACGGGAGATCCGCGACCATCTTTGAAAATCAAATCTCCATCCTCCAAACTCTTATTAAGCAGTGCGAGTCCCGCATCATTCTCTTTACCGACCCGATCCTCTTCGAAAAAGGGCTCCTTTTTCTCCTCGATTTCATCCGGTGTGCATGCACAAGCCCAAGATTGGTTACCGCCTCCAGGTTTGCTCCCATTTCTGAATGGTTCTGAATACTCACGCGATTGAAAACCTCTACTACCAGTCCAGGTTTCAAACCAATTCTTCTAATAGTCCATAGCAATGGCCGGGTTAAGCATCAAAAGCCCATAGGAGTTTAAAGGCTGTGGAGGCCGCAGGTCATTTAGCGTTTCTCAGAATGCAGGCGAACTTGCTCTATACCACAGTTTATAAATGAATACATGCATTTTATAATTATCTTATCGAAGTATTACCCCTTACCAAAATTTTGGTTATTGCATTGCCATTTAACCAGAAAGCACGTTTACATCTCTTATTGTCGATTTTTAGCCCTTCCTTGTATCAAAACCTTTCAGATTTATATGCATTTGTATCTTATCTCACTTTAGTACTCATAACAGTTCATTTCCTTCGGCTGAGTGCAAAACGCCCAATTGACCATTTCTGGTGTGCACACAAAACTGCCAATTACCCAGAGCACTTAGAGTTTTCCCGTCTACTTGGGACTAAGCTTTGTTATATTTTCCTTGCCTCAGCCAGTAAACTCTAGATTTCGCATTCGTTTTTGTTGTTACGAGTAATTTCTAAGCAAAAATCTGTGCGGTCATAAGTAAACAAATTTTATGGAAATAAATCTTAAACTCAAGTGTTGCGGTCATCGCCATTGTGTGGTGTGTACCGGTGGTGCTGTTGACGGTGGCGCAGTGGACAGAGAGATTCTGCTTGGTCAATTAGTTTCGTTGGCATTTTGTAAGCTGGCGGCAATGGCTTGGTCAACGGTTAAAGGTTGTGAGTCGGCTAAAAAATTAACAGCTTTGTTGTATTGTTGTTGCAGTTGCGAGCCTTTTTAGTTGAAATAATGTTGCAAAACATATTAATTAAAACAATCTTCCTAATGGAGTAGAATTATGATAAAACCCAGAACAAACGGTACTGTTTGTATGTACGAGTATGTAACTCTGTATGTGGATATGTTCCTTGATGATTTATGTCTGTTTAGACATTTAGGTATAATGGAGTTCGAGGGTTTTCTGAACGCTAGCTTATGATTTAGTGTTGTTTTAAAATAAACTATTTGCAGATATAACTGTAAATGATCAGTTTTTAGCGAGAACCCGTTTCTAACTTAAAGTAAAGTACAAGCGAGTTAAATTATTTTAAATAATTGTATGTTAACAAACAAGTAAGGAAGCGCCAAGTGTGGGTATAACCGATTTTTGTACTCTTGCAATCTGTGAGGCTTGAAAAAGGTGAAATATTTTCACCACCTATAAAACGTGACCAAAAAAAATAAATATGGACTCGGATAAGAGAACCACCTTACGATTGCGATCTCTACGCTGGTTTATATGCACGTAACACTAAAGGCTAACCTTACCTTTGTTGAAGAATTGCGATGGACGGAGCAAGGACGGAAGGAAACGGGTCCCTGTGAAATGTATTTCAGTGACCATATAAACGGGGGTAAATTTTGTGTTAGATTTGTGGTGGGAGAGCGACTCCTTTGCCGAGTTATGCATGTTCCTCGGTTGTGGAAAGTCTAGCCACAATCCACACAAAGCAAATTATGACCAAAGATTCTTTCTATGAATGCTTAGGACGCACTTAAAGAAGGCTAGAAGCTTAGTGAAAGCTAGAAAGCTCAGTCTCCATACCAAAACATCCCTAAATCGACTGATTGACTTCACCGGGGCCCGAAGAGATCTATCTAAATCGTTAGTGGTGTTCTATAACCTGAGTATTTCTGTGACATCCGTTTTTGAAGGAAACCCTGTTTTCCATTTGAGTCTCAACTTGTCACCTTATTTTGCCGTCTACTCGTACATACATGATTGGGTACTGAATTGATATATACTGATTTTTCTGGTTTTCTATATACAAAGTTGCGAAGAGTTGTGTACAATTTATGAGAAGGCTTAAGTTTTCCACGAAGTTTGTAACACCCAGAAGAAAACGTTGGAGACCTTATAAAATATATACATAAATGATCATCATGTCGAGCTGTGTCGACTAAGGCACTTCCTTCTGTCTGTTTAAATGCGAACAAGTCCTTTAGTTTTTGAGAAATCCATCTGATTTTGCATATGTCCGTTTTCACCAAGTCGCTGCTCATTGATCGGAACCGCTGGTATTGGATCACTTTAGCATAAAGCTACCTTATAAAGAGAGCTTTTTAATTTGTCCAGAAATCTTCATAAAATTTGGTATGGGTTCTTGCCTAAGGCAATGATAGAATCTTCGAAGAAATTTTTAATATCGGGGGACTAAAGCATATAGCTCCCATACATACTGCGCGATTAAAGCTCGGTCTTCTGCGTGTGACGAAGTCAAAGTTTTTTCTTGTTTTAATTAATTAAGTTCATGCCACTTATTTACTTGAAACTCAATTAATTATCTAATCGAAGTAGCAAAGTTACAAAGTCATTTCCATTCCGCAAATCGGAAATACTGTTTTAATTTAATGACGCTCAAAAATTCACTGTTCGCCCAACGAGGGGCGTGGTTGGGGCATACACATTGTCTCCCCACGCTAGACCATATGCTTTTTGTTGTTCACGATGCTTTCGTAGTATTTTACACGACTCTTATGTATGTATGTAAGTGTGCAAGTATCAATGAATAGTTTGTTGATTCCATACTACCAACATTCCTATCAGCCACTACAGTGTTGTTATTTATTGTTGTTTCTGACGTTATTGCTGTTGCGTGTCCTCTCGCTGCTGTTGTTTTTCAGTTGCACTCCTCTGGGATGCACTTGGCGCAGGACTTCATGCGCAGACATCCTTTGCACGCCATCTCCATCTCCACCTCAACCCTGCATAATCGGCTCTCAGCGATGTCGATGCGATTTTAAAAGCGCCTCCTCTGCATTGCTCCGTTGTTCCGTTGTTTTTGTAGCTTTTGCGCATTGACTGCTTTGAGCGAGTCTAGGAATACACTGACAGGGATATGCTTCGTATTGTTAATGAAAGTTTTCAAGTGTTGCGACACGCCCCCAAATGCAAGCGAGTCGGCTCTCTCAAATAGCACCGTTGTTATTGCTTTATTGCTGCGTTCATTGCTATTGCTATTGCAGTTTTGTTGTTGTGATTACAAAATTTACGATATGCAATTCATGCGAGCTCAGCGCCAAACTACCTGTCATCTCATTTGGAACTACCCTTTTTGCGCTCACTGGAAATGCATAAGTGGGCGTGCATGTGTGCGCGCGCGTTTAACGGTAAATTGCTGTTGTTGCTTTGTCGTTTTACCACTGACGTGGCAATATTCATTTCATTAAGAGCAATGCAATAAGGACATTTTATTGCCATTTTTAAATATTTCCCACATTTTCGAAATTGAGTTGCTGTTGTTGTTTGTGTGCATACGTTTTTGTCTGCCGTTTTTATACTAGTTTTTCGTGTTGCCTTTTCAATTTCATCACAAATTTTATTTGCTTAATTTGGGTCGTGACATTTGTTGCTGTTCGGTTTTTGCTTTCTCACAAATATTTGTATTTTTTACTGCTCAAACGCCAAAGTCACATGACATTCGTTAAACAGGATGTAAGAGAATAATCATAACCTTTACTTTTTTGTTGGATTATTGTGATTTAAGTCAACGTCAACAGTGAAAAGTACTTCAGTTATATTTTTAGAGTATTGTATGTAATGATATTCCCTCTGAATGAAAAAAACCTTTCCTTTTCCTTCCAAGCGTTTTTTGAGGTCTTACAACAGGGAATCGGCGATGTGTATTCGATCCAAAGAATACGATAGATAGGAAATAGTTTGGATCTAGGTCCTTAATGACCTACCTAAATAACTAGCAGTGTGAGGCTGTCGAGTCTACGAGGTATCCCATGTATACCTCAACGTGGTCTTCAACTGGGCAAATAGAAGTAACTTAGCTGTAAAACCAAATAAAACTGAAGTGGTTTAATTTAGCCGGAAGTATAAAATTGCGGACGTCCCTGTTGTTTTTATTGTATCGGGTACATGATTACCGTTAGGAGGGTAAGGGTTAGCTAAGCTGTCGTCTGCATCATCCAATGCCCAAGGAACGTGCGGATTCAACGGGATGGGCCAAAAACGAAAGGAATGTCAGATGAGGCGGGTTAGGGAGCATGCAAATAGGTGCCCAGTGTCATGCGGAGACTCATTGCACCAAGGAAATATGTTAGATATATCGAGATTTATTCTGGATAAACAGGAGTTTAACCTGCTACAGTATCCAGAACGAAGCTGGCCAAGGGACACTCTCATTTCTTAACGATCGGTCAGTGCTTGTCGGAAGTTAGTTGCGTCCGTAGTCTGGTCCGCGTATTGTTTGATGTCATCGACGTAGTTGAGGAATGACCTATTGATCCGTCTAGGAGGAGGTTCCGCTCCAAGCAGGTGACTGCAATGATGAATTCTGTGAAAGCACCCCAGCAGCAATTGCTTGGTGAGTAGTTCTTTATGCTTCTTAACTGGGAACATAAGCGCCTCACCATGCAGATGCTCGATAGCAGATATCAAGAGGCATCCTGTCGTAGTCGGGAGTACAGTGTTCTGACTTGAGGATTTTGTTGCCTCTCTGTATTTTTCCGATAATCGCGGTCATTTGAGGAGTGATGGAGCACATACTGTCAAAAGTCAGACCCAAAATTTAGGGATTATTGGGAGTCGGAATTTTGATGCCATCGACTACAATATTAAGGTCAAGTCTGTACTCCATCGTCCAGTTTGTAAATATGGTCGCTATGATTTAATGCGAGAGAGTGTTCAATTCCGTGCAGCGGGGAAGCGAGAAAGTTCGGAGAGATAGCTGTTTACCCTATTCTTCTCAGTTTGGAGTTTTTACCTCGAAATACTATGAACCGCTCAAATATTTCATGGTCCATCTCATCAGTCCTAGATGGAGCGTGGACCCGGACTTCCCTCTTCCTTATGTTAACCTGTTAACAACGTGAAATACTTGTGGCTTGTCTTTGGTAGAAAGTTTTAAAGAAGGCCAATTATTAAAGAGAGGATAAGAAAGATATCGGTTGCATTATACTGCTGTAGAGGAGATGTAGGGAAGTGGGGACTMTCGTCAAAGTGTTTAGTTCTACCAAAGCGTAGTCAAGCCAATAATGTAATATAATGGAGTTCTTAATTTTTTCCGCTCACATACCGAACAGGGATATCTAGAAGGAGATGATTTGCTGAAAAAGAGGGTACAGTGGGCTTTTTCATGAATAAGCCGAAGTTAAGAGGAAGGTTGGAAGGGGAGTCTTCTTTAACGAATTCTCCGTTAAGCTAAGCTATGGTAAAAGTAGCTGCTATTAAAGTAGCATTAGACATACAGCTAACTCTTGCCAACAGATGCTACTTCACTCATTATTCCCGTCCTGCTATATAGTGCAGAGGCATGGACGATGACAGCATGTGATGAGTCGACGTTACGAGTTTTCAAAAGAAAGATTGTAGTTAGGATTTATGGTCATTTGCGCAATGGCAACGGCGAGTGTTTTATTCGATGGAACGGTGAGGTGTACGATTTATACGACGACATTGATGTAGTTCAGCGAATTAAAAGAAGCAGTGGAAGGAGAGATCAGTTGGAGAAGAATCTGGCTGCACTTGGCGGCCAGTAAAGAAGAAGAGTTACAACTACGAAGTGCGGCTTCTTTTAGGAAAATTAGCATTCACTTCAACAGCGGAGCGGAAATACCAGGCTACTGGCCCTTCGCAAAATTCATCTAGACTGAATCGTAGAAGTTCTTCCTGAACATTATCACACAGTCATTGATGCTATGCAGCTAAAAATTCAATCGGCATTCTCAAAGGTGAGATGGAGAGATCCAAGAAAGACTGAGGATAAAACATCTCGGCCGTCATACCAGAAGACGTCAAAACTGCCATTAGCCGCGTCCACAAAATGGTTCAAAGCATTTCGTTGGTTTTGAGGGTCTTTAGTATCTATGTTATATGAGTTCTGAATATCACAACGGTCCAGCTATAAACTGTACAAGTTGGATACCTGTTGGGAATGAACTTTTAGCTAACCTGACCTTTCGTTTGATTTGTTTATATTTTCGGTATCGCGTCACGTATCCCCAAACTTTCATGAACGTTGTTGGTCATGTTCCTTTGATATCTGCAAAGTGCCAGATAATTGAATCAAAAACCTTTTTTGACGTTTTCTTTCATAAGAAACTCGTTTGAATAACCACTGGGTTCAATAAATTTTTTCGAGTTTAGGCAATTCACAAGTTATATTTAAAATATTACAAGGAAATGCAAGTTAACCGTCTATTAGGGCTAGAAAGTTATACCAGCGGCAACGTAATGGTTTACCATTACTCATAATTACGGTGATTACTTAAGCAAATACAAGCAACTACAAATTAATAAATTTTAAGGCGCAATGCCATTTAAGTATCGTCAATTTGTACAGCTGTCTTAGAATTGTCAGCGATAGCTGCAGCTTTTCGCAGCAACAACAATAAAAACAACACAAATAATAGCCGCGCGATTAATCATTTCGACGCCCGGTCAAACAGTTATGACAAAAACGTGAAAACAACAACAATTGCGTTACTTGCAATATTCGAGTGGCTAAAATGATAGAAGTGGTCATAGACAAGTACAAATCCACATAGAAATTCGCTGTTAAGCGTGGCGCTACTTTTCGCAGGTTCGCTGAGCAATTTCACAGTGCAAAATTTTAAGTTTGTTTATTTAGATGCAAAGAAGAATTACTTTTTAATAGCGAGACGTTGCTGCAGTAGGGCTGGGCACTTAAATACGCGTATAACCCGAAGGCGAAGCGGTTATTGGTGTGGTTGGGCTGACAAAACAGTAGTTGCATTAATGGACAACGCTTGCGGCGGCGCGCATCTACTAAATGACGGCCAATAAACTCAGTGGGCTAATGTCAGTGGCAGTTGACAGTTGACGGTTGATGGGCGGCAGTAGCAGCGTACCGTGCGCAGCAATAATAAAAGTGCAATAACAGAAACAGCGTCCAGTAGTGCCTAAGCCAATGTCATCTTCTTTGTTCGGCAGATAAATCACAGCCACTGTGGCGGCAACTAAAGAGAAAAGGGCGCAGCGTTGCAAGCAAACCGAAATGGCGATTCATCATCATCAAGAGCGGTCAAAATAGTTGTTGCACGATCAACGCTGCACAGATTTAACTGCTGTTGCCTACTACTTGCAGCAAACACGCCCAGTTTTATGTTTTGTCGCCTTAATTACCATCTAGTAAGCGAGAGAAGTACGAAACTGCGACAAACCGATATTGAAATGTGCAAGTTTGTGTATGTGTTTATGTTTATGTTTGGGTATATATGTAATTAGTGTTGCAAGTGCATCATAAGACGTCTAGGCCCAGTGCCAGCAAGTCCGCTTGGTCGTTTGGCCTAGGCGCTAGTTAAATGCAAATAAAAACTCTACGGACTCAAGTTATTTGACCATTGCAGCAGTGGGGTATTAAAGGTACTCCACGCCGATGAATGAATATTTTCACCAAAAGCGCACTATTTTAGACATCAACAACCACTGACCGCATAGTATAGAATCATTAGTCATATTTTATGTCACTTTCTGCTCCGGCGGAAGCTGTGTGTCATTAAATATTTTCCAGGGTTTTTTCTCTTCTTCGCGCAAGCATTTACTCTTTGTCTTTAATTACATGCAATGGGGTTTTTACGAACAGTATTTCAACAAAAGCATGGCTATTCAGACTTAACCTAGAAGCCTTCATCGATTCGCCATTTCTTCGCTCGCTAAATTCAAAGTTGATGGCAGTAAGAATGTTAGCGAGTTGAAGTAGGGTTGTGGAACCGACGTCATAAACAAAATGAGCTCCAAACTTTAATGACGTCACAACATAAGCGTACCTCAAATTTAGGTTTCGCCGTATGTGGGGCCCGTATGATTTAACAGCTGGTTTATCTTATTGTATTCGCTTCACTTCTTCTTATAAGAACTTTCATCGACCAGTTTGTATGGTATCTATATGCTATAATGATCCTATCTTAACCATTTTTTTTTTCGGAATTTGTATATTCCTCTTCGTAATTAACTTATATATTTAAGCGTATCTTTTATTCATTCAACAATCATTTCTTTTCAATTTTAGCAGCTTTGCCTTTTAGTTCACACGTATCTTGGTTGACATCTTTACCACGAACCCCAAGGAAGAATGTGCTGTTCCTTCATGCTGTAAATACATAGACGACTGCGCGACAGGAAAAATTTTGTTTCTGTAAGATTTAAGAGAGGAGCCTGCTTTAGAGGCTTAAAAAATTCGTTTTTTTTTAGGAGTTTTTTTAGATGCAAAGAAATAATTGATTAAAGCGAAATTCCTCGGGCTTATAGTTATCTTTCTAAACATCATTCATAAATTTTTTGGATACGAAATCTTTGCTATTCTGCCTTCTTCTAGTTAAACCAAAAAAATCCAAAAATTTCTTTTAAATTTTATTAAAAAAAAAGAAGTTTTTGACCAAGAAAATTTTACTTTATGTTGTTTAAAAATATGTTCAAACTTGTCTTTTCTTAGCTTTTTTTTAGTTTAAATAGCAGATAATTTAATATATATAGATATTTTTAGATTATTTTTAAAGAGATTTAAGCAAAAAAAAAAAAAAATTGATTTTTTGAAGGTTCTAAAGCAGGCTCCCTCCTTAAAGGGACATTTCGCCTATTTTCAATAACTCTGTTGTACTCGCTTTGGGCGCGTGCGTACAGTCTTGTCACAGCGTAAGTAGGTCACGGATCTGATTATTGATCAATCATTAAGGCAGTCGCATCGCTTTTGTTAGCCTCTTGGTCGCTTCCGCTAGTTCAGACATAATGTCCACATTCGGTTGCTTTTCCACAGTGGGAGCTTGTTTTGGTGATCGTTATTGTTTTCTCAATTCATTCTCAATTACTTGTTTGTTTCTCCCAGCGGATCGTGTGTAGAGGGGCGGGCCGAAATAGACAGGAACGGGTGTACTCTCGGAGACCACACTCCTTCCCTGGTTTCCTGTGGCCTGTCCTTCGCTTTACCAGTCCCGTAAAACATGGATGGACCGGGACAACTCAGGCTACTGCTCCTGCGTCCAATGCACATTCCCTGACCAGGGACCGAAGTGGCGGTTCAATGACACACCGCACGGCTGATATCTCGGCATAGCAAGCTCACATCATCCTTACCATCTTACCAGCGGATACTTCGCTGTCAAGATATCCAGACTCCCAGGGCGCCGCGTTGTGTGCCGGTCAAAATGTAATATCAGCCGCACCTAACATGGTTAACAGAGGCTGACCAGAAAGCAGCCCATTATGAGTCCATTACACCTGGATTTTGCTTTTTATTGGTTCATCATGTCCAAACATGATGAGGAAGACACATACATATATCTATGAGGTAGTGCCGATTCGCCGTAGTCACATTAGCTTCAATGGATCTTCTAGCTTTTATACTGCATTCTCCACTCCTGCCGCTTCTTGTCGTTTATTCGTTTTAACTTACTTCCCAAGTAACCTGTCACTGCAGGTCGACCACCCCTTGGGCGTAGAGCTCAGCTAGAGCGCTCTAACTCGGGTGCGTGCGCCTGTATGCACTGGACGATGCGTTTCCCGTGCCGGCCGACCCAAGCGGTCGATTAAAGCGATATCTCAGTAGTAAAGCCCAAAATTCCAGCCAAGTGAACGGAACATATTACTTTATTGGCCGCCTGACGGAGCAATGTCCCAGTAGCGGTCCTGAGTCAACCGATGTAGCGCTGCACAGAATCGATCCGTGAGTTTAAAGTTCTATGTTCCAACCGCTGATCGGTACAGAAACGTAGTCCCCAATACTGGTACAAACACCGACATTCTTTTGGACAATTCCAGCGGATACAATCCCACCATAAGAACATGTTATTTTTATATTGGACGGATGCTGCCTATCGCCTTCAATATGTTTAATACTTCAGTATTCAGAGAGTCTTTAAAGAGAAGCCGAAACTTGTTTTTCTTCTCCCTGTAAAGTAAAAATCACTTTAATTACGATGAGTAAAGAAAATTATAAAACTAATAAAACAAAAGCGTTACTACATATGTACATATGCTTCCCATAAAATTCCTTACGTTATGTGGCAAGCGGGAGCAAAAGACCTCTGTGGCTAATGACGCTAACATACCAGTTCGAAAGTTTAACGCATCGCGTTTGTTATTGTTGCCGCCTCAAAACTTATTGCCCCCCAATTTGTTAGTCATTTTGTCAGACTGCACAATGGTTTTTTGAAACCTGCTGCTATGAACGAGTCAAAATGCAGAGGAGTGAGCGGAAGAGCAAGGATGTTTAAGTCAACGGGGATGTCGCGTTTATTTCGATGGCAAGGCGCTTGACTCTGCTGCTACCGGTAGCTAACTGCTTAGCATAATCTGTACAAATTTGCCAAACAACAATAATAAAAGCAACAAGCAAACAAAGTTGAAATGCGTCGGCAATTTGCTTATTGACAGCAGTAAACAGGCAACGAGAGTAATGAGAGCAGCGTCGGTAGTTTGCAAACAAAATTGAAATCAAAAACGACAACTAACGAAAGCTTGTGTTCTGTTGCCGCTGCTGCTCCGCGCACATTTTCGGCAAATAAATCACCCAAAAACCAGCAGCGACAACGACAGCGTGAAGGAAGCGAGCTCCCCAAGTGCCGGCATTGCGTTCGGAGTTTGCAAATTCGCCGTGGAAGAAGTGCGTTGCAGAGGTAATGTGGCAAGCTGGTAGGTTGAAAGCGCAGTCAAAAGACCAACGCGCTGTTATTGAGCTGGGTGAATGTCATAGCTTCTGTGTTGCGCCCACCCCGCTGTTCCTAGTCTCTTAGCGAATTCGGCTGTCGCTTCTTTGTATGGTGTTGTTATGGTTGCAGTTCCTTACTTCGACTTGAGCAGGAAATAAAAATTGTTCACTTGACATTTACGTTGACAATTCAATAGAGGATTGACGCATTGTGTGTTTACTTTTTCTTGCTCCATAATATTTGTATAGTTTGCGACTGTTGTTGTTGATTTTTTGGTCTCGAATCGATTTGTTTTGCATTGCAATCACTTTTGACTAACGTTATTTGTTGCTTTGCTTTCAAACTCTTCAATTGTTATTGGGTGTCTTCCGGTTTTCTGCTTGACTGAAGACGTCACAGTCTTGCTTGCAGAATTCAAGCAGTCAGTTACGCTAATGGTTTCATTATGAAATTATATTCATATTAGAACGACTGATTGTTGCAAGTGTGGTTGTTGTAATAAGAATGGCGGTTGAAAATTAATTACACTATGTGACAAAATTTACTTCTATTCTGAGATTAAGGCATCTTATAAGTTTTCCTATTGTTTCGATAGTGTAAAACATATTTTAATCATGTTTATATGTCAAGTGCTACGTAGGTTGCCGTGATTTGGCAAGCTAGTGTTGCACTTTGGAAACTCACAATTTTATACTCGGAACTTTTTGACATACGAGCTCTATTTGTCTTGTTTACAGCAACTTTAAATATTCATCTCGGTCAAAATTTGGAATTCAATCGTGAACATTTTCGCGAAATTATTTTCTACAACTTTCGACGTGAATTGACTCAGTAACAGAGCATCGATGAACTTAATTAAATTTTTGGCGACGAAGCTCCATCAAGGGCTAGTGCTTATCGATGGTATGGAGAATTTAGTCGAGGTCATACATCGCTGAAGGACGAATTTCGTGAAATTAGTGCAAAATCAGTTGTTGATCCGTAAACTGTTGTGCCCTATCGCGAAATTTTGGCAACTGTAGGCATTAAAACGACTAGCAAACATTCAATATTGTATAAACATTGTGTTGTCAACCGCTCAACAAAAAAAGGCTCGTGTCGATTGATCGAGAAAAATGTAAAAAATGCGATAGCGGTGCTTGAAAGCAAGTAGATAGCATCGTGACAGGTGAGGAATCGTGGATTTACAAGTCTCGCTAGCAAACAGCAGTCGACTCTAGGGATGTTTCCAGGAGAGCTGAAGCACATCTAATCAAATAGTTGGTTGTTTTTTTTTAGTGGGAAAAGTGGACATGCGGCAACCAAACTACTGGAACGACCCAAAGCAGTAAATAAAGAGTGTTACACTATTATTAGTTTGCTAGTAGTCTTTCAAGAAATCACGGAAACCAACCATTGAAGACTCATCGCTCTCCACCATGATAATGCGAGCTCTCACACTTCGCTTGAAACATTTTTCTTTTTGAGCATTTAAAACATCGATTTGATGAGTCATCCACCGCAAAGTCCTGATAAAGCTGGAATATTTCATGTGCCCAGCTTCCTTGAGTTTTAAAGCGTTCGAAGTCCGCAATATATATTCCAGGCTTTTCCACGGATTCGTTGCGAAAAAAAGTGAAATTTTCCCCTGATACCAGCGTGACGCCAAGGTCTTACTTTCTTCCAGTTTCCAGGAAAATTTTCAGAGTTCCAGAGAATTTTCGTAGCTTCCTCAGATGGAATTATAGAATAACGGTCGTGGACGCCAATCTATCCCTCCCTCCCTTTTATGGYCCTAAGGTGATTCCACATCAACCTAATAGAGACCGTCTTGGCATTACATCGTCTGACATTTCTATCTCTACCACCAGAACATGTTTCAGGTGGAAAATCCGTAGGTCCTGTAGTTTTATCCATCCATCTAAGTTGGGTTTATTAAAATCTATGTGTAATTGTTGGACGGAATTAGTTTTCCATTTAAAATTCTAACTATATGTCTGAGAGATATTCTGCTATAAAATAAGTATGTTACTCGCAGTAGAAAGAAAGCAGTAGAATCGCTGAGAAGGCAATAAACAAAATGTACATTTTTGCGTCTAACCCTTACAACAACACACAGCCACTCCTCACTCTTTAACATTGACCTAAGCACTTGTTAAATTTAACCGAAAATTGACCCACATGTGGTTGGGATTAACCGTTTGTAGATTGCTATGGATTCGTTGCGGCTATTTTACTTTTCCGAAGCAACACATTCCGAGCAGCGAAGCTTCCCCTCACAGAGTCTCAGCTGGCGATGCGTTCACGCAGAAAAAAGGACTGAAAAACAAATAAAAATTCAGAAATTGTGGCAAGATGCTCGTGAGCTTAGGTAAAGGCAGGTAATGAATGAAAATACCGTTGGAAAGGCAATATCACGAAGGGAGCCATAAATGATGTAGCTACTATGTGGTCATTTTAAGGGTCAGTAATGAAGGATGGGGGCGTAGCGTTGCCTGTGTGAATAAAGTTGTAAGACAAAATTCGTTTGTTTGTTGCCTTCGATGTGGAGTGAGGGAATTGGCGCATTGGTTGATAGCTGTAGAATTCAACTATTTGTTGTTGGAGATAATTTAACGGTTGTAATGATGATTGAGCATTTATATTCTGTTATTGTTATCTTGTACCTCTTGCTTTTGCTACTGGCTATATGTTCATTTATTATTGTAATTAATAGTTTCGAAATTTAAAAAATAACTTTAATGACGTTATAAATTTTGGAAACGGGGATAAAAAATATCGGCAAACTCCAGCATGAAGCAAGTGCCACAAGTTTCAAGTTTTTTCTCTGGGTTTTTACTCTTACAATATGAAAACTCGGAAGTAAAAATAGTACTATGGCCTAACGTCAAAATTTTTTTTTACAACTCGCAATTCTCGACTGATTTCAACCCATATACATTCTTATTTTAAAGTTTGGAAACCGGTGAAATCGGACCAAAACCAATATATGTAACATAATTTTAAATTCCATCAGTTTCTTTCACTGTAAAGCATACAAATATAGCGTTCGGAATAAAAATTTGAATAAGTGTTTTCATAAGTCATAACTTTTATTGCCACAGAAACCAAATAAGAAGTATCAGTGCCCATAGTGAGCTATCTTAATGAAAATAAGGGGCCCTTTATCTGTTAATAGTGTATCTTGGAGCTAAAATTGGATCAAATCGGCACTTCTCCTCACCCATATGGTATAAAGCATTTATTTCAGTGAGTGTGTTAGATGTCTTGGCAACATGAAGTGAACACGTACTCTTGGTTACTATATATTATACACAAACTTGTTACTGAAACTTGCAGAAATCGGTGTGTGAACTATCACAGTCCAAAATAGTACATATGATGACTTTCGGTATTCGATATATTCGACGAGGTACATGAAATTAGCGGTTGCAAAGCTTCGCTTAGTAACGAATCATGATTCCCGAGTTAGAACTTTCATAAATTAAGTATTACCGATCATTTCATACATGTGTACTTCTTGTATATCTTTCAGTTTTATTTTTAAAGAGCCCAGAGCCAACATAAACTTTTAGCGTTACTAAACCTTTGAGTTTAGGAAACATTTTTATATTGATTTTTTGGATTTCGGGATTTCCAAACTGTTTGATAATTTAAAATAAATTTGAGAAAGATGATTATGATTGAATAAGTTTAGGTTATACTGGCTGGATGTCACGCCAGCGAAGTTTTATAGACCCTTCTAAGGCCGAAGTCCCTTGAACTTCGAAGCTCCTGAATATCTAAGCCTGTCTAGAAAGAGAGGAGTTGTTCCAACGTCTCTCTCATGCCTACCGTTAATTGCACCGATATGGCTCCCATGTTATGCCAGTAAGTTGTGACCTGTAACTAAGCTAAGAACCGTCCTGCTCTCTTTTCGATTGCATGAGAGTAGAAAGCTTGCTTCACCTTGGTCCGTCTGTCAGCACGTTTTGACTTTAGCGTTTTTATCGACTTGCGCACTTCCTTTACTGGTTAGCCTAATGGATAGGCAAACAGATGGCACTTTTGGAAATCTCAATGGATGCTTCGTTTCCTGGAATACGGATTTGTAAATGCAGCCGCTTCGCAGCAGCCACCATATCTATTGCTTCCCAGTTTCTAAGGGCATTCTCCGACGAATTCCGAAGCCAGATTAGTGCTTCAATTTTTGCTTCACTATTGGCATATAAAGTGATGTTCTTTATGTTGTTTTCTACGTTATTCGCTGTCTCAGCAGCATTCCTAACCGCAAGCACTAGAACTCTGCAGTATTTCGGCAACTTGAAAGGTCGCCAGAGATCTAGCTTTGCGAAATTAAACTAGATTGAGGACTATATTGTACATACATATAATCATTACTAAATATATGTATATACGAGCATGACAACTTCTTTATTTACTTGTTTTGTTGGTGTATGAGGCAATAATCGGCAAGTATCCTGTCGGCATACTCCTTTGAGGTATAACCCGGTTTTGTGGCAGCAGGTGCTCGAGTTCGTAGAGTTCGTGGAGGTCGCTTATTAATGACCGGACAATTTTCATTTTTTTGACTTTAATCAAGCAGACGACAGTGTGAAATGGGCGGGAATGTAAATGTTGCTGAAGAGACAAAGTTAAGTTCTCGAGTGTGTGAAGCGCTCTCGTACACAGGCATGAAAGTGTAATCTATACATAAATATACATATGTTTATATACATATGTGCCGGTTTGCAATCCCATCTTCCATGTTTGGCGCGTAAGTCCTTCAGGTTGCTTAAACTTGACAGACATGTTTCGGTGCTTGTTTTGTTGTTACCTTTTTCCATCCCCGATACCTTGTCAGCTGTTTGTGCGTTCGTCTGTGGTTGTTTACTTGTTACTATTGTGGTTGAATTCATTTTCATTTCGCAAAAGCGGCTGGCGGCAGAAATAGCGACCATTGACGCCGACATGTTTTACCGTTTTCCGGTTGACCGCAGCAAAAGACATGTCACACCGGCCAAGTTGGCTAAGCTGCAAACAAAAACAAAACACAATATGAATACAACAATAACCGTAACAACAATCATGCGAGAGTTTTGCACTCAATTGGCGGCACTGACAGCAATGTTGAACGATGTGTTGACGCTGTCGGTGGCTAAGCGTTGCAAAAGCGTGAAGTTACCACATGAGTCGGCAATGGCGACCGCATCAACGGTTGGTATACACGTCACTATTGTAGGTAAGTAAATTTCAGCTGTACTTTCAGTTCCGAAAACCTACACTCATACCTTGTGGACATGTTCTCTTACGTTTTCACAGTTGTGAGTTCGTCAGTGGCGTTCTGTGTCAACATTGGTGTCAATTTACTGTTGAGTTGGCTCCCACATGTCAACCTTAAGTGCCTTTATTAAGCGGTCACACTGCCGATTAAGTCAACCAGTTGGCCGCCCACACCGCTGTTGACCCTGCCGCAGTGTCGACGCACGAATTTATCCCTTGAAGATATTAGCGAAGTATCTCAGGCAGCCATTTACCTGTCGCCCATGGGTCTTTGCATGCTAATATGAATATGCACACATAAATACCTAGCTACATATGTGTGTGATGAATCGTCTGAAAGTATCTTTTATCGCAGTGAGGTGAATAGCTTAGCTCTCTTGTCTTCATTGTAACTGTGTGAGCTCCAGGGGGTTTTGTTGCAAATCTGTTTGTTTATTTTGTTTTGGGAGGAATTAAAAAATGACTTTATTGCGCATTTAAAAGGCTTATCAGTTGAAAGTACTCGTAAGTAGACATTTTTGTTCAAGAGTTACACATACGAATTTGATTAATGACAAATATGACTCTTCGTTTCGGTACTAGTTTAGTTTAGTTGTTGTTGGATTTATTTAAACACTAATTCGTTATGGGTCGTTTGTTAGTCAAACCACGGTGTATTTACAAAACAGCCAAATTTTAAATTAATTAATTTTAAGAAAATTATTTTTGTTAAGGGTATCGTGGTGGGTTGACGACAGCCTTACCCCATGGCGCTCAAAAGCACAGTGGTCCAATCAATGCGCTTTTAGTGCCAATTTGTGTGGAATGACTACACATATCAACGTGATAGGGTTTGAGGCCCATCTAAAACCTCTTCCGTACTTTGGATTCGGTACCCGGTTGCAATGCAACTGCACATTCAACTGACAAAGTGAACGAACTCCAAGGGCTTCTGCTTCCTGTTTTACCAAAAATATGTCTCTAGTCAAACCTCGTAACCAGAACTACAAACCCATAAGGGTTTGGACTTTGTACGCACATTACACGTGAACACCATTCACTAAAGAAGCTAACTCTGATTCTTAGTTAACCGTTCGTTTTCGTCGCCTAAACAATTTCCGCGTAAATGACCCTAACTGTTCGGCATTCCGACCAGTGGAGATCACGCAGCTAACATCTAAACGTCCATCAGTCTTGCTAATCCCCATACCACTCAGATCCTTAATACCCCGTAACCAGAAAATCCAGACTCAGACAGAATCTGAGACCCGCAACAAACCCAACGTCCAAAGCACCCTGTATGCCAATCTGGCCAAGAGGGGGTGGGGTTCAGTTTAACAGTAAGTTTTGTTTTCATAAAATGGCTTCAAAAGGTCAAGCTGTAGATATTTAAGCTTTCTCACAGCAACATCAGTTATTAAAACGCCGTTTTAGCTTCGCATGTTGGCTTAATGATCATGATTGCTGATTTATATTTGACTTTTGATGAAGTGATAGAATGTCACGTTCTTTGTTTATGTGATGTCCATCTAAAGTCCGACATGTGCATGCCAACTCGACCAGATTATTGATCTTCTTATTCTATGTAGGGTAGTTTGTATGATAATAGACTATCCGCAACTTCAAATTTGTTGTTCCACACAAAGTCTGCTTTCTTCTAGAGGATAAAGATGCTCGCAACGTAATCTGAGACGAAAGCGAAAAGAAAATGGGTGAGTTGGCAGCCTTACTGTGAACGGATTGCTAATGTTGACTGTCAAATCCGAATTCTTTTAATTAGCTTGGATTAAGCGGATTATCTTGCGAGGGATTCCATATCTACTTTATGTCAGATTGTGTTTTGCTTTGCTTTGAAGAGATACTTCAGTATTAATACTTAAAATTTGTTGTAATTTAAAATTCGAATGATCTGGTGTGACTTCGGTTCATCAAGTGTTATACGGAGGCTGCTATATATATTTCTGGCCTAGGCAACACTAAGTGTTGCCAGGTGCAATCTGATATTTCCATTGGAAAGTTTGACAGTTTGACATTTTTTAGCATAACATCCCTCAGAACGTTTTGTCATTTAATTGTGAATTGTTTTATTTACAGGGAATTCTCGGCCAAAAAATGGAATTAACTCGTGAACATTTTCCTGCGATCATTTTTCACAACTTTCGACGTGGATTATCACGACAAGAGTGCATCGATGAACTAAAATCTTTATATGGCTATGAAGCACCATCCTATAGAACTGTGAAAAACTGGTACAACGAATTCAATCGTGGTCGTCGCTCGCTCAAAGACGAATTCCGTGAAGGTCGTCCAAAAACAGCTGTTGTGCCAGAAAACATCGATGCCGCACGTGAACTGATAATGCAAGACCGTCATGTAACATACCTTTAACATGTAGAGTTGTAAATCTATCTGACCTCCCACACATGCGTCATTATGTTGCTCATTTTTTTGATTGACAAGTTCTTCTTTCTGATACGTTAAACATTGAGGAAATGTCTTAGTTTCCAGCTTTACGTTTTCTCCAAACGAGTATATGAGCCATTCACAATGGTAAATCAATTAGACCTAAAAGATGTGAAGCGAAAATTGATAGTAGTTAAGACGGCGGTTGTACCAGTTTATTGAGGTAACTAAAGTATTTGCTTTTAATTCTAAAGCGAAATGGCGAATCGAAAGCAGCAATATTGCGGTTTCTCGTGTCCAAATTAATAGATATCTTAACTCGTGCTTCCAGGTCTATTAAGTATGAATCCATACATGTGCCCTATTTATAGTAGATGCCAGTAAATGACCATGTACATATGTAGTTGTGTGTCTGAGCTTAAATTTACGAATTTTTATGAACTCCCACCCACGTATGATGTCAACTGACTTATGTCGCAGACTTTAGTGGCAGGTGCCATGGTGTTTATTCTTCTTTTCAGCACCTAGTATGTTTGTGTTGATATATGTACATGCATACTTATGTTTGCGATGGGAGTAAGCGTTCATTTGCATGCTGCTCTGGCTTTGTGGATGTCTTTATTTCATAAGCGTCGCACTAAATTATCGCCAAGAATGTGTTGTTTATGCTAAAATGTCGGCGACGACAGCGAAACGACCGCATCCCAGTACAACAATACCAAAAAATGCAGCGGTGATGGCTCATGCTTTAAGCACGCCCAGGAATGAAAATGGTGTATTCACAAGTTAACGATAGCATACACACTCGCGCATAATGGTTGTCGTGCATAAGTTTGATATACCACTCGTATAAGGCTATGTACATAGATATATTGTATTCAACGGAGTGTGCGAAGGAATGAATTTTCTCAAATTTACTTGGACTATTTTCATAAAGGAGAATATGTGATCGTGGGGTATGACGTCTTTAGAAAACTTTGTGGCACATTTCGATGTGGCCTGCCACAGGTTAACCGCGCATTCCATTGCAAGGCAAATATATACATTATGTACATGTAAAATGTTGCTTTTCATAGCAATGTGTGAAAATGAATTGTGATCACCCTTTGGGAATTTCTGAGTCGACGGGAATAATGAGGGACTTATAGAGTTTGGTTTTTGTTCGACGAGAGAGGACTTTACTTCTCAATCACCTACTCAGTCCGAAGTAGCACCTGTTGGCAAGAGTTATTCTGCGTTGGAATTCGATGCTGATTGTTGATAGACGAAATAGAATAGATAGACGAAATTAGCTACGACTTCTAAGATATGACTGTCAACAGTGACCGTGGGAGTTAAATCGCGAGTGCGACGAGTGTTTGTTTGATGACAGGGGACATTTCGTCTTGCTCTCGTTCACTGCCAGATGCATTTGATTCGCTTCCTTCTCCAGTCTGAAGCAAGCACTACTAATGGTGTGGTTGCCGAGGCCAAAGAAATTAGCCTCCTCGGCTTTCGCTAGCAGCTGTAAATTCTTTTAGAAGATTCTGCATTCTCGATTCAGCTCTGCAGCTAGAGTCAACTAGATACATACATCATCCTGATATTAGTCATAGGGGACTTAATGTAAGTTTCCACTCGATTTTATGCTCACATATTCATCGATATTTCCGTACAAATCTGCCGCAAACTAGAGACGTTTTGTGGGCGTGGCAATAGTCAAATTCCGCCCATCTGTAATACCAACCTCCCAGACTGGACAAACCGTCGACGTCACGTTTTACGTGGCCAAGGCCGGCATCCCAATGCTTTCGCAGCGTCCTTATAGCGTAGATGTAGAACCCCCGCACCTTCCGGACTGTTTTTGTTTCCTCGCCTGAAAGGGCCGATGAAAAGCAAGCATTTTGAGACGACAGAGAGAATCCAAGCTATTCCGTAGAATGCCTTCTGTGCGGCTTTAAATGTTTGAAAATCACGCCATCAGCGCTGCATGGACGTAGTATGAGCCTATTTTGAATTTTTGTTTTTTTTTAATAATTGTAACGATTATTTTAATAAATCTTTTCAAATCGTCTCGTCGTATAAATGTCCCACTTCGAAATAGAGAAAATAGGAAGGTAGGAATTCATCAATTCATTGGCAGCAGCAATCTAGAATCAGTGAATTTTCTTACAGGGTGTGAATGTATAAACATACTTTATGTGTATTTCCATATGTTTGCCAAAGGAATTCATGTAAGATTTTTGTTGTCCCATAAATTTCTCGTCTCACTTCAAGAAAAAGCCACTCAACCGATATCAGTAAAAACTGCGCTCTTTCTGCTGTTGTTGTTGTTTGTGAAAATTTAAATTCTTTACAAGGTCGTAAATTATTTTTTCAAGTTTAGATAAATTTGAGAATAATGTGTTATGTGTTCCCCTACTTTCATGTCTAACTGCGTATAAATTATAGGTATTTACCTAGAAAGTATAATTCTAGATTGTAATGTTATACAGTATATTTTAATTTTCATTACCACTGAAAATATTGTTTTAAGCCTTGTGAAAATTGGTAAATGCACCAATGGATTTTTTTAATTGACGTAAAGTCTTTACGTATAGTACATATTTCTTTGAAAATCATTTCTATTCTTGTTCGATTTCTGTGTATTTTCAAATTTAAACCATGACTACGTTGGAACCACTTATTGTCCAAGTCCATATCATCCAATGTCCAAAATCCCAAGGGCCAAAAGTAATCGATTAAGCGGTAGCGATTCCCATTCACAATAAAGTGCCGGTCTTGATCCTCACGGAAGGAGTACGGCCCGATGTCGACGCCGACCCATAAAACGCACCAAACCGTAATTTTTTCTGGATGCCTTCAGACAGAAATGAGTCTCATCGCTGAAGATGATTTTTCGATGAAAATCCGGATCATTTTCAAGTTGTTGCTCAGCCCAATTCACGAACATATGACGATTCTGGAGGTCAAGAGGCTTCAGTTCATGCATTAATTTGAACTTGTAAGGATGCAGGTCAAGATCTTTTCGCAGAATTGTGGAAGACTGATTTAGGTTTTGCTCCATTCAAATTTTTCAACTAGACGCTTAATAGTTGATTTGATAGGACGAATATGGCGAAGATAAATTATACGTAGCGCTAGTTGAGGCCACTGACTCCGAATTTCGGTAGAAAATTTTAATAATTTCGACTCGTTGGATCGTATATCTAGATGAAATATCAAAAGAGCTAGAAAAATATCGGTATACTTTTGTGTTGTACCCATAATATTACACCAATGCAGAGGTCACCTACCCACTGGAAAAGGAAGATAAAATAACGGAAATGAAAAGAAAAGTCATTTAGGGGCGTGCTGTGGGTGGGCAGATGAAGTGGGGGGAGGGGTTGAAGGTAGTTTTAATGGTTAGAAACGGGGTATGTATATCGATTTCTGGCAAAACTATCTATGTCCTATAGAAAAAGTTGGTTGGACCAATAACTAATTTTTGTTTTCATTTGTTATTTTTTTTTCTATTTCACAATTTTGTATTTTTTTTTAAAGAAATTTTGAATATGCTTACATTTTAATGTTCCAAACAAACTGTATTTTTGTACCTGAACAGGGTAGAGTAAGTTTGCCATGAAATTTGTAAAACTCTCCGTTTTTGAGATATCGGTTCTTTAGGAGAAAAGGACGTAAGCAAAATTTTAAAACGATATACTGAATGATCAGAATTAGGTACTTGAATGGAGACTTTTGTACCTATGAAGTGTAATGTAGCGACGTAGCTTGGGTGCAACCAAAGTTAAGATTTGTTTTATTTAAAATATTTGTTAGAAATGTAATGAAGAGTGTTGTCAGATTATGTAACAATATTTTTGCAAAAGAAAAAATATCGTCCATAGTTTTGGACTTTTCACGTTTCATTCAATATACCGTAATCATAATTTTATTAAGTATTTACTTTTTGGCAAATTAATGTGATTACCTGAAGGTGCTTTTAATGAATGTAGAATAAATTTTATGATTGTGTTAGACATTGCAAAGCTTTAGCCACATTCTTGTGGATTTGCTCAACGGACAATAGGGGGCGTAACAATTAAATTTTAACACGCAATTTAAAACACATTTCCGAAAACATAAAATCCACCTAATTTCCACCTTTGGCTTGTATAGCTGACTTCCACAAGCCCTTTACGAATATATTTTTGCCGGATAAGTTTTTTATGCAATTTATTATAATGATATGCATATAAAAATGCCTGCCACAAATCCACCCACTTCATATATATATACATTTAAAAGTCAAGTGTTTGCTTCTTTGTGCACTGACCAAGGGAAGCGGGGAAGAACAACAGCGAAAACAATTGTAGAAAAAGCCCTTTTCACATTTCCACGCGAGAAATAGCGAAATAAATCAGTGGAAATCTGCGAACAGGTGGAACAAGAATGCGGCCATTGTTCTTCTCAGCGACATGGAAAATCAGTTTGTTTGCAACGAGGAGTAGAACAGACGGGTATGGATAGACTTGGAGGGATCTGCCGCTGAAAGTCAAATGTCTGAATGCCAGCATTGCACATGTGAAGGCGGCGGCGGGGGCTCGGCGCAGGCTAAGGCGGGAAATAAACATATGCCCGGGTACATAAATTATATAAGTCACTGTAAACAAGTGCCGAGCTGCAGTGGATGCGGGATGGGAAGGGGCAGCATTCACTGTTTGGGATGAGTGAGTGTGCATGTTTGCGGGAGAAATGCTTTGTAGAGCCGCCATTGTGGGCATTTTATGTAAATTTAATGAGTACGCAAATTCTTGCGCGTTGATTTAGGATCGTCGTCACTTGTGTAGAGCCGGAAGAGCGGGGGGTAAACAAAACATATGTTCGCAATGAGTACTGGAGATTAAGTAAGTGGGGAGTTGGCCGTTGAAAATACTCTCTCTTTATATTAACTTTTTTTTTTTAGATTTTTCAGTGAAATGTCTCCGAAACGGTTGTTACTATGTTCATTTTCCAAATGGTCTTTAATATTTTTGGTTGGGCGCATGGCAATTACAACGGCATATGCATATGATTATGTAGTTTAAGGGGCACACCTAGTGTGAAATTTTCAAAAAAAAAAATATATATATATACATATATATATTTCATATTTCGATAGGTTATACCTTTAAATATAACATACTAAAATTTCAAATCRATATCTGAAACMGTTTTTGAGTTACGGCCATTTAAAAGAGTAGCCGCTCGGCAGTTAGATAACAATCAATTTATCTTTAAACGCGTTTTTCTCGAAACAGAATTTTTCGAATTTGCTGCAGTGATTATTCGGAGACAAATGATCCGATCGCTATTGCATTTTCTCTCTATACATAGTTCTCCATACGATGGCCCCCCAGTTTTTTGATCTAATCAAAAATCGAAAATATAAACGAGCATAATTTTGAGTGAAACTTAACATTTTTTTCAACATGCCGCCATTTTGTCAATTTTTGATTTTTTTATTATCCCGAGAGCTATCGTACAGACAATATGTTTTAGTTTAACGAATTTTTTTTTTTTTAGGCTTTATCAACAAAGAAGGCTGAAATCATGGCAGCAGTGGAGGACCTTTGTTTTTTTACGCCGCCGAAGATCGCTTGTCATTTCAAAAATATTTAATATTTCCTTTTAAATATTTTTTTGTGTACTCTTAAAACATGTACAATACCTTCAAAATTTTAAAACGATTGATTGAATAGTTTTTTTTTTGATCCCAAAAAGTACGCTGTCACACTAGGTGTGCCCCTTAAACCTTCGCCCGATCACTGCGGAGATGGAGACTTAAATATACTCAATTAGCAACCTATAGGGAATTTGCATTGGCATCTTATGCGTGGAAGGTGAGCAATTTATTATTTTTTTAAAATGGACGTCCGTCAAAATATTTTGCCTCTTTGTTCGGTAAAATTCCTTACAACTGTAGAGAGCCGATATCGCATATACTTCTTCAGTTTTTCTTTGGGCGCAACCCGCTAGCTATTTACCATCACTCACCGAGCAGCAGTGAAATCCATTCGTTAAGTCTTCTACCATAAAAGAAAAACGGAACTCGAGTTTTCTACCAGACTTCTAAAGCTTGAAGAAAGTCTGGTTTACTGCTTGACTTCAAATAACCTCACAAGAAGTAGTCTAATGGATTCAAATCAAAACTTCTTATAGGTCATTTAATGTCACAATTTCACAATAATCGAATCTCCAAACTCTTTGCGCAATAATTCGGTCATTGCACATGCTATGTGGCACGTGGTTCCGTCTTGTTGGAACCAGATGTTGTCAAAATCAACTTCTTCCATGATGGTGGTTCATAAATAATTTGTGGATTTTATTCGCACCAGATTCGACAGTTTTTTTTTTTTGTTTACCGCACCACTCAGATGAAATTGAGCCGCTTCGAAAAAGATAGTTTTCTTAAGAAATCCAAGGAAAATCAGCAAATTCACGGAGTTTACCCTGGTTTCAGGGCTTCAGTTCTTAAGTGAGAACAATTCTATACGAACGCAAGTCGGTGATTTGAGACTGATTTGGGAGTGATTTGAGACTGTCCCAAATCTTTAAAACGTCGCGGAAACGACGATTTGTGGTCTTCAGCAAAACCTGAGCGGTTGCCTGAACGTCAACAATATTTTCATTACTTTGAGCGGTCCTTTATCTTATTGGTTAAAAAATGTGCGCTTGAAAATTTCAACAATTCGACGAATAGCAAGCACAGTTAGATAATTATTACGACCATAAAATATCAAAAGCGCACGAAAAGTACAATTAGAGCAATTAGAGAATGACTAAGAACCATTATTTTGAAAATGAAATAGAATAATTTGTAAAAGTTGCTATTGCGTATATCTATATGAAAAAACTGTAGTTAACATATTAGATATATAGGGGTTTTCAATAGGGAGCTACAAAAGCACCAAACACGAGTCGAAATTATTAAAATTTACTACCGAAACTCGGAGTCAGTGGCGTCAACTTTAAGAACGCGACGTCCAATTTATGGTTGTCATAATCGTTCTGTCAGATCAACAATTGTGCGTGTAATGGAAAAATTCGAATCCACAGGCACAGTACAAAATGTTCCCTGCGAGTGAGACAAAAAAGAGAAAGACACAAATCAGTCTTACATACATACGTCATTCTCAAGCGGTAGGCAACTCTGCGATGTCGTTGTGCCTACATCCTTACACTGAGGCAAGCAGTGCAGCCGCTTGACGACCAGAACAACTTGAAAATGTTCCGGGTTTTCATCGAAAAATCATCTTAAGTGATGAGGCTCATTTCTGGGTGAATGGCTTCGTCAATAAGCAAAATACATATGCGTTATTGGTCAGTCTGTAATCCCCATGTACTTTATTAGTCACCATTGCATCCGGAAAAAAGTACGGTTTGGTACGGTTTATGGGCCGGCAGTGTATATTTTTGCTCCAATTGGATGATATGAACTTGTACAATATGTGATTCCACAAGATGGCACCACAAGCCACACAGCGAATGTCACAATCGATTTATTGAAAATCAAGTTTGGTGAACGTTATCTCACGAAATGGCTCCGTCAAAAGGCCGCCTCGGTAGTGCGTTTTGACGGCGTTAGACGGCGATAAACTTCTTACGAATATCAAACGTGAAATTACAGCAGGTTTATTGTGTGGACTTCTCCAAGCGTGCTCGTGGTGGCCATGCAAAAGAAAGAGTTCCATACATTATGACATCGAACTACTTTCACGGGAATAACTTTTGTAGCGATCTTATTGAAAATTATTGGGTCTAGGGATTATTTTCACCCACTTATCCATTTTGAGCACAAAGATGCATCGTTATTAGCAAAAAACACGCTCTCTCAATTTTATTAAGATAACTCAGACAGTATTAGTTGTACATATACTTACATTTGTTCTAAATAAGTCCACACGTATAAGTACTTATTTACGTAGTTTAAAAAAAAAAAAACCAAAAACAAATGCACGATTACTGAAAAACACGAAAAGTTTGTGGCCGACAAACCTATGTACATCGGAAGTGATGCAATTAACCGTGATTGCGGTCAGTGGGGCTCAGCAACATAAAATATGAGAGTGAAAAATAAAACTGTTGTATGTGAAGCAATAAATGTGTATAAATAATAAAAGCTGGGTGGTTTTTGTAAAGCGGAAGAACATATCTGTAGAACAAATATGTATACGTACATGCATACAAAGAAGCATATGGATATAGCTAGGTACCGCATGCGTTTGAGCATTTAATTGCCGAGGTGTGAAATTGTCAAGTGATTATATATTGTATATGTCATTGGGCGGCAACAACAATGCAATTTTATGGCAATAAACATTTACAATAGCAGCAAGTACGCAAGCAATTATACTGAATATCTGTTGTTTGCAAGTTTCAGTGCAAGTCTGACGCACACTCACACACACACACACTCATTTCACGGAGAGGAAATGTGCGGAGAACTTGGGAAAAGTGTGAAAGTGTCTATTTACTATTAATAACTGCAATTATTTGCATTAACTCTGCTTATTGTTGTTGTGGAATTCTGGTCATTAAAAATAGACCCATTGTTCACGGGTAAATAACTGAGACAATAACGGCTTTGACGCAATAGTAGAACAACCGTAATCGTAACGGTAGGTGCTTTGCGTACGGAATTGGAAACTCGGGTGCATATTTTGGTCAAGTACTCCAATAGCCAACCAACCACAGTGGCTGTAAGTCAATTTGCCGTTAATAGACCTGAACGAAATATTAGGTGTTTAGAGAGGAACAATTTTATTGTTGACTATGAGATAATTCTATTTGATTAATTCCACTTATTTACACTTGCCTGACTTAAAAATGCTTCCTAAGCATTTCGAATATGTTGCAATTATTGAAGCTTATCACACTTGCCGTACTAAATAAGAACTTGCTGGTGCTCTAAAAAAATGTCATAATTTAATACGAAAAGAAAATTCGGAGAAATAAATATCCGCGAGTTCCTCTCCTCCTCTCTGAAGTTATTACTAAATCTTCAAATTTTGATCGGAGAATTCCGCCGAAAGTTGTCAATAACTAAGCTTAAAAGTCTGGTCTTACGTAGACGTATCTATTCTCATCGAGTACTGCATGAAACGCCGAACCTGCGAGCTCTTTCAGAATGTGTTTCTTTGTGAAATACTTCCAGATTATTGATAAAATACTCAAATATCAATATTTGGGTTAGAACCTTGCGAAAGCCAGGTAGTCCAGAAATGTTATGTAAAATCTGTGTAGGTCTCACCACATGGATGCCCAGCATAATGCACTTTTCTTATCTATTAGATCTACAACTTTGCTTCCGCCGTTGTTTTCCCATATTCCCTCAAAAAGCAATGCTTAATTAACACACGAAATGCTTTATGTTCCATTTTTTTGTAAACTAACACAAGTTGCTTTATAAAAATTCTGTATTTTTTAATACCTAATATAAATTATATAGATGGTAGTAATTGAGTAATAGTATTATCTATGTATGTGTCAGCCTCAGTAACGCGTGGCAACAAGTACTTAGCCGCACTTTTCTTGGAATTAAAAAAAAAAAAAGCAAAATTTCCCGCAAACGTCGAGAATTCGACTCAAGTGACATTTTCAATTGAGAATTAGTTTGGGATGCAAACAGATCTCTACAAATATTTTGTTGGGTTAATGTTGACACAAATGTCCAAGATCGATATAAAACGATTTACTCGATTTAATTGACTAGTGCTTGACCCTAGACCTAATACTTGGATCTTCTTGTAGCAGCAAGTGGTTGACCAGCACTCACTGAGCTCGTACGCAATCCATTTTCCCAGTATTAGTAACTCTGCTATAGTAAACCCGTTCGCAGGGAACCGGTGACGCTAAACATCCTAATTTTACCCCAGCTGTGGGAGACAGATGTGGATATTTATATTTGTTGTGCTGCCACCATTTGAAGGGATCCACATTTCGAGCAATTACTACCTCTTCTAAATAAAGCTGAACATAGATAATGACTTTTGAATTACAAGTACCTCGTGGCTTGTTGAACGCAATATTGGAGTTTATATACAGCTGTTGACAACTAATTAGAAACGACACCTATTTGGAAGTAAATGATGTTATTTTCCACTAAATTACGTATAATTATTGTATTTTCCTTTATTTTATTAAAACCTATATTCAACTTAAATTTAAGTAGTAAAAATTTTGCTTAAATTTCGTTTTTGTTTTGAAGATTTTAACAAAAACATGTGGAATCAACGATTTGGGTGCGACAACTAATTATAAACGAAAATATTTTATCAGCAAAAAATAATGATATTACAAAAACTTGCTTACTTTCAGTTAGTATTTTGTTGGTTATCTCTTTTACTTTAATATTGCTTCACATCGATTCCGAATTAACGTTATAAGACTCTGACAGCGCACCAATGGTGTAGCTTGCCATGTTGTTCTAATTTCATCACAATGGACATCATATTTGGGAAATGTTTGGTGCATATGACTCTCTTAACATCACCCAGAGATGTTCTATAGGGCTTAAGTTTGGGTTGGACAATTCGCACTCCAAACCATTGATAGAATTTTCATTAAAAACCTTTTGTGTAAATTTAGACGTATGCTTTGAATTGTTATCTTCCTTATAACAGGCAAATTTTCCTCAGCCCATAGCAACATGACTTTTTTTAGGATTTCGATGTATTTCTCCTTGTGAAAAATCCTCCTTGTTTAAAATTTCATCAATCGTATAGAGTGGACCAACACCATTCCAGATAAAACACCCCTACACCATGATTGGTCTTCCAACATACTCAACTACGCGTGGAACATAGCGAGAATCAAATTTCTGTAATTATTGGACGGCGAACATACCTACGACCGTCAGGACCTAAGCGATTAATTTTTGTTCCATCGTTCCAAACGACATACCGCCGTTGATTTGTTGTCTTAGATCAATGAGAGTTTTAGTCAGAAGTGGGTTCCTGCGTGCTACCCTGGCGTAAAGTCCAGATTTCACCAAACCCCATTCAATTGTTCTCTTCGATATTTGTTCTTTCTATTCACCTTGAATTTCATGTAGAATAACAGTGGATCTTTTTTTAGGTTTCTTTGCGAGATAGTATTAATTGTGCGGTCTATTTCTGTTGCAGTTTTTCGGGTTTTTTCTTTGCGTGCAATATAGGAAATAGTTTTAAAATTTTGTATATGTTTAATAACATTTAAAAAACATTTTTTTGAGCATTTGACCTTATTTGAGACATGCTTCATATAATGCTGGAATTATCGTTCTTGATACCACATGCCGACTGAGCAAATCATATGCAGGATTTAGCGCTTTGACGAATTCGATAAACTCGTTGTCCGCGACAATGCTGAAAGGTTGTTCTAATTGAAGAGCATTGGCAACGCACCATCACCATCACCATCATCTGTTTTACCTTTACAGAAATCTTCGTATTACATATCCCGGCGGAACAGGGAGTTCTTCAAAGTAGGATTCCGTGGCGGCTATATTTTTTACATTCGATTTCAATGTTGGCTTGAAGGTATCCAGTTCCATGAATTAGGTTGTGGAATTAGCGACGGTAAGAGCCAGTGCCGATGCAAATGACACTTTTCTCTTCGCTGTGCGTATATGGTATTATTTTTACCGGCAATTTTGCCAATAATTGGCCATAGTTGAGTTCCGTGACCGCTTTGTTCTTCTCCAGGTAGTCGATGTATGTATATCACTTATTGTGAAAACCAGAAAGTGGAAGCCACTCCCTTTCCGATCGAAAGAACAGACTTCACCTTCTTCGGAGTTACCAGTAAAGTCCATTGTTTTGATTGCGCCTTGATCTCTGATTTAGACTTGCCGATGGTTGCGATTGCGCTGAAACAGCGTCAGAAGTGTCAAGTGACTTTATTATCTGGAATCAGCAAATCGTGGCTTCCAACGCGACGACAACTTTCTCAAACCAAATATATCAAGCAGTATGTGTCCCACGATATTATAAAATATCTTTTGCCTCTGCTGCCTCCCGCACTCTTCCATACAAATTGAGTGGCTCACGCCATAACTATAGATCGGATTCGATTGAAATTCTGCCACTAATTCTCTATGTTACTGTATGACAGTGAATGTGTCATGCGTTCGTGACGTTAGATGGTGTTGAGGCTAAGTAATTTTGGGACCGCCCTTATAAATTTTTACTTTCATATTATTGTGTTTCTCTTTCTATTTCCATTTCAAATGCTTTTACTAAAGTTTTGGTATTTATTTTTGTTGCGAAGTTTACCCGTGGTCCCGTTAGGCATTTCTTTTAGTACAGGAATTTCAAATATGTATGTGAATTGCTTTCCGTCGTTTGCCGTCGTTTCGCTTTGATGATGTCACGACGGCTTGTTAGAGAAATCCATCAAAGCATCAAAAATTTGGCCATGAAATAAACAGACGATATCTGAAAAGACAAAGAAAAGAAACGGTTAGTATTTACCCAGTACGACGTGATGGTACAGTTAAATAAAAAATTGACTTAAGACCACTGCGATATCAGCACTTTAGCTCGATCATTGATTATAACATTTTGTATAGGGTATTTTATCAGAAGCCTACTTCCCCGGCAACAATTAGGATATGGCAATACTCTCACGGGCTTCCACGAGGACTTCTATTGTCTTAGCTTTGTTGATCGGCGAGCATTTGCGCCAATTCAACCCAAATCTATTACATTTCATCAACATCAATCATTGTTGACAGCCACCGAAATTGCTACTGGAATTCACAGCAGTACAACAAGGCCGACACAGCATCATCAGCAGTAGCAACAACAACAACCGCCTTAGTGCCGTAGTGTTTATGGGTATTATAGTCTTTATAGCCTTTGTGGTGATCGCCGCATAACGACTCATCAAAATCATAACAATTCGCCGCCGCCAACCGTGCAGAATTTTGATCAAAGCTTCCGCTAAGACTGTTTGCTGATCGCAAAGGCTGCGACGCGCATAATTTTCGAACGCCACAATGCGCCAAAAGCATAAAACAAACAACAACACATAAGCTTGCACTTTGAGCAGCGAAACTTACTTAGATCTGAGGCATTTTTCGCATTTTTCACTTTTCATTGAATGCATACATACACACATAAGAATATACATATATGCAATGCATTATATTTCAGCTGGTCTGCATTTGTCATTAACGGTATTGGCGGAAAGCGTGGGTCGTATAGCGGTCAATTTTTTCTAATTGCTCGCAATATCGCATGCCACAGTCGTTATTTATATACATTTGTGTGTTTGTATGTATCGCGGGCTTTTGGTAGCCGCGATCTTCATTGCCGCAGATCAAAAGTCATTAGCCGCCCTCAGCGCACACATTGTTGAAGCTTGGCGCTCTCCTTGTTATGCTTTGATCTTGTGCGACACTATGCGGAATTTAGAAATGGCGACAAAGTTGTTTTGACTGCTGATAAGTTTGGAAATAATAGCAAATTTTGCAATTGTCAGCTGCGTTAGGGTTGCATGAAGTTAACGGTGAACGTCCCAAATTGAATGCACTCAGTAATATGGTTTTGATTTAAGTGATACAACCATTCAGGGAAGGTCGTGAAGTTATTGAAACTTGTTTCATGCAATAGCAGGGAGACATCTATTCCCATACATGTTTACAATCTGAACAGAATTGATCTAGATTACATTTTCAGGTCTTTTAATGCAAATCTTTAGTATTGACTTCAAAAAGGGCTATTGAACCAATTGAAACATGCTCACGTTTGATTCAAGTACCTCCTATTCTAGCCCTCGGCTGGGTTGGTCTTCAGTGGCTTCGGCTCATTTTTGGAGCGTCGCCCGTTAGATTGACAGTTTCGACGTAAAATTATAAATAACCACGTCGTCACCAGTTATGAGGCTTTTGATGAATGTGGTGTTCCCAGCTACATTGTCAAACATCCCTTTTACTATCTCTACTCGACGTCTTTTACTTGAATTATACTCAGTTTGGTTTGTCAGACGCTGCTTTCCACTTGCTCACGATGTGCCTTAAAATCATATCCTGGAATTCTGTAAGGGATTGGCTAAGAGCGTCGTAGCAACTATATGCCCTTTATCTAAGCAAAGCAAAACTTTGTCTCTAATGTTTAGAGTTTTTATACTCTCGCAACAAAGTTGCTAAAGAGAGTATTATAGTTTTGTTCACATAACGGTTGTCTTAAAACTAAAAGAGTCTGATTTAGGGTTATATATACCAAAGTGATCAGGGTGACGAGTAGAGTTGAAATCCGGATGTCTGTCTGTCCGTCCGTCGTCTGTCCGTCGGTCCGTGCAAGCTGTAACTTGAGTAAAAATTGAGATATCATGATGAAACTTGGTACGCGTATTTCTTGGCTTTATAAGAAGGTTAAGTTCGAAGATAAGCAAAATCGGCCCACTGCCACGCCCACAAAAAAGCAAAACTTCAAACCAGTAAGGAAGAAATAAGTTCGTATGAACCAAACATAAAACATACTTGTATAGCAAACCTTTGTAATAAAATCTTCAATATAGTTTCACAACCCCCTTTGGTCCAAAATAACATGATCACATAAGCGCACCAAGATATCTTCATTTTAAAGCGAAGAAAAGAAGTGCACAAAGTTTAGATTTTACAAACAATAGTTCGCTGAATACAAGTGTAATATATCACTATTTCTTAGATCGACATGGTATAAGTGCATATGTTAGCTTTATATTACACATTGTCGCTAAGTGTCTGTTATATTTGAAACTTGCATACATATGTACTTATATGTAAAGGCTTACGTGCAGCCTCGCTCAAGACAAGGGTGTTTAGGCCGGCCAGTTTGACATGCGATGCTAGCCGATGCACTGAAAGCATAAAATCACGCACTCTTCAAGAAAATAGTACGTCTGTACACATCCACGATGAGTGGCCAAGCCGACGACTTCTCCAGTGACTAGTTGATGATAGGTTTTTGATTGTAATGATACTAATCCTCAATTTGACGAGCGAAAAGAACAGAAGCGATGTGAGTAGACAAGCAACAACAACAGCAATTCATAGGTAAAAAGCAAAGAGGAAACGAAAACAACACGTGTCGGACCCCCATTACCAATTACTGAATTCAATCGCTCACTGACCGGCCCAACGCCTTTGACTAGGCAATCAATACGAGTATTACGAGACATGCAAACAAATTATTACAAGATACAAAAAAAAAAAAAACACAACAATAGTTGATTTATAAGACGCAAAGGAGAATAAGTAACACAAAAGCTATGGCATGACAAAAAAATATATCACTGCTTGAGAACAGTCTGCTTAGAGGCCGCAAGTGGTTGTTGTAAGCTAATGGAAAAAGCGTGCGGCTGTGTGGGAACTTCACGCCCGATAGAAAACCGGAACAAATGTCTGCGCAGTTTGTCCCACTGGGAATGACAGACAGTTAGGCCTATAAACATATGTATGTTTGTACGCATATATTGTCTAAGCAGTAATGTTATCAAAGTTTGTTCTAATTACAAATGTAGATCAGCAATAATGTATGTATATTCAAGTGCGCATGTACGTATGTATTTCACAGTTGGTTTGCCGATGAGAATATGCATGAGGATGTTAGGAAGTGGTAAAGCATACGACCGGATATAATTATTAATTAAAAGTGAAATCTTCTAACCGGCCATCGACTATGGCTAATATGGGGCATGTGTGCCGGTGAAACTGTATTTTTTGTTGCTTCCTTTTTCGTGTTTTGCTCTCTTTCTCTCGACTTGACATACATATGCAAATGTACACGTGCGTAATTATGATTACACTCACTTAAAGGTGTCTCGATTTTAAAGTAATAAATACGCTGTTATTTCCAAATCACATACCGTTACACATATAAAGTGCTGCAATTGCAATTGTTGTGTTTTTCATCACAATTACTATAATGTGATTATAATTCATGTGACTGAAACAGAGGTTATTAATTTTTTTGTGCAAAAGTAATATTTTTTGGTTGCAATTATCTTAGAAAATCCCAAAAAATTTGATGGGGCTAATATGGGTTTAATTTTTATTACCGAATTGCTACGCAGATGGACAGTGGTGAGTAAAACCGTTCGGATATTCGCCACTTTTGCACTCCAAGTACTGTACATTTTTTTTATTGTATAATAAAATAACACTTTTTCAAAAGAAATCCAAGAATTTAATGTGTTTATATCTACGATTTGGTTTTTTTTGGATTCTATGTTATAATAAAATAATAATTTAAATAATTTTTCTTTCAAAAAACAAAAAACAAAAAAAAAAATACAGCATAAACTGTAACAAGCTCATTAAGTACAGTTTTGGTCGTAAAAAGTAAAAGATTTAATATTACTTGATTTAATATTTAATACAAAGATCTTGTACTTAATTACATTTAATAGCCGTCTCGGCTACAAATTTAAATTGTCTATTCTTTTCTTCGAATGCTTCTCCATTTGATTTGTACTCTGCTCCATAGCTGCTCCTCTTTGGCAGTGAGTAAAAATATGGTAGTGTGTTTCGGATCTTTATCCTGTTGAAAATCAATCTTTTCCTCTGGATTACCACTCTTGTCCATAAAATCCCTTAAATTTTACTGTAAAATATTCATGCAGTCTTGTGTTTTAATTTTTTCGGCGATTTTGAATATTTCCATCAAGTGAAGCCTCTCCGTATCATGAGACGAGAATTTTCGATGCGCCTTAATATTCTTATTAGATAGAGAAGGTTTCGTTTGTTTAACGGCGACCTAAAACTCGATTCTTTGAAGAGCTCTTCCAGGGTTCCATTCGTTAATACTTTTATTTATGGCGATTGCACGCCGCTTTGGTGTTTCGGAGCAAGTAACTGTTCATATACCGTTTTGTTTTACACAAATACAAAATATTCCCTACAATTAGTTTGCTCGGTCATTTTGTATGACAGTTATAGTGACTGCTTAGACAATAAATGAAAATATATCAGCAAATGAAAAAAGGGTTCTTTATAACCACTTTATTCTCTTAGTATAGTTTCTATGACAATAATATGCTCTAGTGACCCGAAATCGTCCATTCCGACAAATGGGCAGTTTCTTAGTGAGAACAGAACGGGTAATTTGTGATCGTTATCTGAAAAACTGAGAGACGATTTCATGAATACCATATACGGACGGATATGGATAAATTGACTTAGCTCGTCCCGCTGATCCTTTATATACATATATACTTTATAAGGTATTGTAAGGTCTTAAGATAACCGCCTCTATTGACAGTTGAACCGATGATTCCACCGGCTCACAAATCACACAAAATCGTTGTATTTTAGACGAGCTGAAGATCTTGAATTTGTTTTGAATTTGGCCTCATCGTTGAACAAAATTTTGCTCGAATACGTCAGATCTTCTTCGAATTTTTCAAAAGCTCTCTATGGAGCGAAACGATGTTGCTTGGGAAGTTCGAACGTTTTCAGTGCGTACACAAGCTGTAACTTGGATCACGCCTTATTATTGATCTTTTTATAATATTGAAGAAAAAATATTACCTTAAAACTAGTAATGAGGGTACTTTGAATTAAATATTTTTTAAAATCTATTAAAGCCTCTCTTTTCTCCTGTAAACATGCGATAGGCCTGCTAGGTGGAACATTACATAGATAATTATAGACGTCTTAATCGTGTAATAACATGCCCTTCTGTAATATAACGTTTGAGTTCGAAACGACTAAAAGTGCGACAAACAGCTTAAAATTTCCACGAGAGACGTGAAAACGTGAAATTTGTGACGTATCTCGCTAAATACTTGACCGATTTACACCAAATTTAGTACATAATTTGCATTAAGTCTTGTAGATATCGGTTCAGATTCTCTCTCAAAAGCATGTCGAACGAGAGCTCGTTGGCCGGTATGGCCGCCAGTATGACAGTGTAAGCCTCTACGTCTGCATAACGCTTTCCTTTCATGGCCAAATGCATTTTTCTGAAAAGGAAGAAGTCGCACGGTACCAAAACAAGGGAATACGGGAAGTGATTAAGGTAAGGTTAAAATGTGATTTTTGGTCAAATAATCGTCCTTCGAATGTTGGATTCTGAGCAATTTTTGGTCGTCAATCAATTTGTGCGGAACAAACCATGCACATACCTTCATAGGCCCAAATGTTTGGTCAAAATGCGATAAATCGATGTTTTGTCCATTTCTAAGGATTTCAATGATGATTTCGGCTGATTTTTGATGAATTCACGCACAGTTTCGATAGAATTTCCGGTGATCACGGATTTTGATTGGCCCACATGTTGATCGTCATTTATGTCCGCACGACCACTTCGAAAACGTTGAAACCACTCGTGCACATTGCTACGGGATAGACAATCATCACCATAAACTTGTTTCATCTATTCAAACGTTTCGATAAAGATTTTACCAATTTTAAAACAAAATTTAATGTTGGCTCTTTGTTCGAAGCTCATTTTCGCACCGATAACACAAACATACTGTCATTTAAAGCGCAATAAATTCACTTCCTATCAATCAAATGTCGTGAAATTCTCACTGGACAATCGATAAAGATCGCAGATTCCACCAGTCGACATATAGATGGCGCAACCAGGGGGCGCTAGATTCAAAAGTCCTGTTTACTTTGGAAAGCACCTTGTATTTCATATAAACATATATGTACATATTTAAGTACTACTGTGTAAGAAATGGCCGGTGTAGAAGGCATTCCAGTAAAATTTGGTGGCTATGTTGTATTTCGCATGTTATCATTTGCTATCAAAAATATTTGAAACCAATAAATTTAAATTTGCTCTGGGTTGGTAATTACCAATATACCGTAATAGTAAGAAAATCAATTTGAATAAGCAAATAATTCATTGAATTAAAGTGTGCTGTTATTTGTATGTCTTAAACCGTTATTTAAGCATATCTTTATGACCTCAATTCCTAAGTACAAGTATATAAATATATGTATATACACACATATATGTAGTATATTTCAAATTCCAGACATTCATGTTTAGTGGCAATTTGCGCCAGAACCAAATTGCAGGACCTATGCCTTCGAAGGCGCTTATGATTTCTAAAAAATATGAATTTTAATCTTGCAAATTGCAGTAGCTCCACACAACTCATACACGCTTCTCAAGATATGAGCGCTCATTAGCATAATTCTCCAAAGTCGACGCAATGATCGTGCCACACCATACTAAGGATTAAATTAAATGTTTCATTTAACAGTGATTTCGGCTGAACAAAAGAGAATAACTGCAACTCGTTAGACACGCAATGCAACCAAATCGATTCTTGCTTTTATGCGACTGCAACACACAGCGATATAGCGCCTAAACACGCCTGTCGAAAGTAAAAAATAATTTGCTTGTCTTTTGTTGCAACTAAATCCGTTGCATACGCATATAGTAATTTGTTTGGAGCCTTAATCAAGTTAGAAAAACTAACGGCTACTGGATTCTGCCGGCAGCTACGTTTACCAGGCCAGTTTCTGAAAAAAAAAACTTCGACAACTTTTTTCTCTGGATTTGCATATGAAGCTGTTTTAATAAAATTTCAGTTTTTACGCTTTCATCATGAATATGTTGTTGTGCTTCTTAATCTAACAGTAAATATTGTCTGCATGCCACGCATTTAACTAGGTGAAATTGACTTCATTTACATACAGAAGCACTTGGAGTTGAAGGTTGACTCATTAAAAATGTCTGCATTTGAGGGATCTTTGGGATATAAGTCTTTGTATGCCATTATGTTTATACGTAGACAGAAAAAAACAAGTAAGGTAGGGCTAAGATCGGGTGTAACCGAACATTTTATACTCTTGCAACTTGCAAGAATCAAACTCCGAGAAATTAGAAATTCCTTCAGGAAAATATGTGAGTTAGGATATTATTGAACCGAGTTTATCTAAGGGCGGTCTTCGAGTTATGTAAGGTTGTCAAAAAATTCTTGCGGTATTTCTTGCGGTATTTCTTGCGGTATTTTTATTGAATTTTCAATTGTTCATAAATTTTTTTTTGATGACTCATGCCCAGCTCTTGACCGATGCTACGGCAGCTACTATGCCGGTCTCTTTCGAAAAATTCAGCGATTTTATCGCAATTTTCGACGACAGGCCTTCCGGAGCGTGACGCATCTCCGACCACCTCTACACCAGAACGAAAACGTTGAAACCATCGTTGTGCGGTGGAAATGGAAACTGTGTCGGGTCCATAAACTGCACAAATTTTATTGGTGGCTTGAGATGCATTTTTGCGTTTATCGTAGTAGTACTGTAATTTCTCTTTATTTTGCTCCATGTTTGCGACGCTAAAACTCACGAACGACTTAAAAGAAACGACAATCAATCAAACACGTGTTAGCGCGTGAAATGAGCTTTCCAAAAAGATATAGCATGACCCGATGCAACGAATAAAACTGGAACTACGCGCTCTCAGCGCCAACTAGCGAAAATACCGCAAGACTTTTTTGACAACCTAATATATAGAGTATTGATGCATATCCATGTCGTTTAGTTTAAGAGGATACATATAACTGTTAGGTGAACAAAACTCTGTAGCAAAATGTGGCAAGAGTATAAAAAAGCTATTAATGTGGTACAAAATGATTCTTTAATATCTTTCTATTAATTGTTAGTACATCATAAAACTACCAATAATTTTATCTGGTGTCTTGTAAAAATAAAGTTAAAAGGGAATCCGTTAAGATTGAATACATGTTTCACCGAGTATTTCAGAGTTAGAGGTCTACTCATCGTGAAGAATAATATGTTGTGGAGGGACAATGTCTAAACATCTAAAGTGTTGCGATTATTTGAATGGAAACCTCATCTAAAGCAGCCGTATTTATTTCGCCTACACATAATTTTTGAATCTGTCCAAATTATTACTTGACAGGTAAAGTATCAAGGTTTAGTTCCTTTCCACAGTGGGACTGGTGTTTACTACCCTGAAACATATATTTCCGTCTAAAAGATACTGCAGTGATCCGGTAGCCAAAACTAGTTTGACATGGAGGTTTTTGCAAAAAACTCCACCTTTTCTCACAGCGTCGGTCCAACCGTGAAAAAGCTCAAAAAAGCGACTCTTATTCAATCGACGACTTCACTTCATCACCGTATTCTTTGTTCGATGTATGAGCAGACCAAAAATACTGGGAGTCAACCTTAGATGCAGTGGTCTAAGTTTTCAGGCATGAACTTGAAGAAGGGAAGAATTGCAGCATGTACATGCTTGGGGTCTTTCGAATACCAGCTTCCCTGAGAATCGTTCTTTGGATATGTTCAAAATTCGCCTTACATTTCAAGCGTCCATCACCAAACTCTAAAATGCATTATTGACTTGGCTACGGTTTTGTAAAGATAAAATACCACTTTTGGTGAGAGACCCGACCTCTTCCAAATAGCTGCTCTAAAGCAGTATAGGACAACCGATGTCTTCCTTACTCTTTTCTCAAAGTTTGACTGACAGGTTCAAGGCAGCAGACTGCAAGTGAGCTAACAGGAATTTCTGCGATTACTGGTATATACATTTCAATTTTACTTGGGTTGATGGTTAAGCCATCACTCGACCCCACCTTTCTTGGAGTTTTTTCAGTAGATATCTACCAGCCAGATCCAGAACAGCGGCGAAAAGATCCTACCATGCTGGGTGCCTCTGTTGACCTTTTCTACAACTTGCGCAATACCCCACCCCGCTACGAAAATTTTTACACAATCAATACATTTATGTGAGCTGGGTTCGAGGGCTTTAAGTACCACCTCCGGTCGAGCATTATTGAAGGCTTCCTGTATCTCGAGAAAGGCATCTACCACATATTCATTATGCATAGTGACTTCCTGAATCCATGACACAATCTTTTGGTGGTTTTAGTTGTTACAGAGTTTCATGAGAAAGCGAACTAATTTGACTTCTGTGTCGCTAATTTCCCTTCCTTTAGATTTGCGTATTTCTCAGCTACGCCATGCCCTCTGATTTCATTCTGTCAATCGCCTACACAGTGCCACTGCTTGCCTTAAACGGCTAACAATCCAACAAAATTAGCTGATAAGTTGGGAATAAATTGGCTCACAGCCCAACTGATGATGTGCAGACGGGGAACCACGAAGCAGCGCTCATTTCCATTCACAAGCCAACCTAATCGAAACAATTTACAAATTTCATTCATCAGTAGAAACAGATCAACGGCTTAAGCGCCAACGCAGGCGATACAAGTCGTCAATCGATTGGGTGATGAACGCAACCGTTAAGAGGCTGGATGCCTGGGACACACGATATCTGATCGATTTTGCCTTTGTCCGTCCATATTTGTTTGTTTGTTCTACTATGGTTTCTTGTCATTGTTGTTGTTATTGCCTCCTGCTGCAGAGGGGATCGATTGATGTCAATCAGTGGATTGTTGCACATTTAAATGAAGGTTAAAGTTGCATTCGCTTAATCGCACAATCAGCAACTGCGGTTGGTTACCGGCTGCGACTCCGGCTCCGACTCCGTCGCCGTATTTGCATTCGCTTGCAACAGTGGCGGCAATGGGAGCGATGCAAATTACCGGTGCTTGTGGCCTAAAAATCGTTGAAGCGCGTAACTACTGCCGAAGTGGCGTTGCATGTCGTGTAATGGACCAGCAAACACTTACTTGCCCGAGCCACTGTGGCTACTGGCTATCTCACACGCCGTAAGCTGTTGTTGTTGTTGGCACATTAATGCCACAATCATTGTTTGCTTTCAGCCGTTGATGATGATGATGCTGCCGCTGCCATCGCGTTGTTGTTGTCATTATTGTTGTAGCACCAACTGCAACCTTTGCTGATTGCGATCAATTGCGGCCGTTTTGTGGCGTTCATTTGTAATATTGCAAATTTACATCTCCATCAGTCAGTCTGTCGTAGACGTGAATGGACGGCGAACCCACGTATGTCCGTATGTAGGGGCAGTTCGTCGGCGTATAGTGCTGCGTTTCCACACAGCCAGCTGGGCGGCGGCCCAATAGTTGATGAGTAAGCAACTACACATCATTAGTGAGCATTTTGCATTGCAATATTGTTGGCATTGTTGTTGTTACATTCATTGTTGTTCTGCTACTGCTGCTGCCGAAAGTCTGTGAAAAGTACAACCAACGAATGCGCCACCGCGGCTGCGATACTGACCGACGTGATGTCTCTGCGGCTGGAACAGACAGGTGGGCACTTGCTTGGTTAAAGCGTTAAGCGGAATGCCCAACTTCGGAATACAAGAAGTACATACATTGGTATACACAAACGGATGGGGCATTTGGTGCGATTAAAGGGCATGTTGCCAAGAATCGCGTCTTGTATAGTTGTTGCATGCCACTTCGGTAGCAAATTAGCCTGAAGTGATGATGCATAAATCGGCGGAGAGCTGTTCTTGTAACTACTCTCGTACATAGCATAAATATGTACTAGGGAGGCTCCCAAAGTTTGCAATCGAAAATTATATTAGAATAATTTACTGAAATCACTCTCTTTATTTGCGATATTTCCTATGTTTTAACATTCGATTTGATATCTCTGGAGTGTCTGCTAAGTAAGTTAATACTATGTTCCGACCAAAAATTTTAAGTGATTACATTACATTTAATCTCTTCACTAATCTAGCCCGTTCTCATTGCCGTTGGTCAGATGATAAAATAGATGTTGTTGCCATTCAAGAATTTAAATTGCTTAATATCTATTAAAAGAAAACATTGTTATATAGTATTTTGTTATAAAAGCCATATTCTTTTAAATATTTTCCATATAATGGAGCTAATGGACGCATTTTTTTAATTTGCGTAGTTGATTTTCTGTTGAATTCAGATTCATTACGTTTAATTCATTTGTTCATTTGTCTCTTTCTAGTGTCTAAATCAGCTGTGATAATGTAATCAATTCCCATTTCTGAAAAATATTTGGTGTTAAATCAGTGTCGCATGGAGAGTTTTCGTGTGGTTTAGATTCAAGTCACTTCGGGGACGAGATTAAGAACTGTCTCTTCTGCAGTATGCAGAAATCTTAAATTTATAAGATTAGTGGGATAAACCGCAATCTTGTGATTAAGTGTCGTAGCAGTTCAGATACAAGTTTCGCGTTACAAAGCGATCGATTCTATTTTTCTACATGAGAAATGCAAACGATCGTTTTTTTAATCTTAAAAACATCTCAATCAATACAGAATTATATTTGATTCAATTCGAATTTTTTGGTGCCACCCTCGTAGACCGACCATTTTTTTAACACTAGTCATTCATAAAAATATGTAAAGTTTAAGCTGCAGAACTCTAATCATTTGAATTGCAAGGAAAAATCGCTTTAAAGTGCCACATAAATGAAAATTATCATTATATAGAACAAACAAATATTAACCACAATTCTATATAAACAAACAACCTCAGATCACAAAGCAAACAAATATGACGAAGAGTTTGAATAGTGGCAATCAGGAAATTGCTTTTGGCGGTTGAGATGTAGCAATTATGTATTTTATTGCAGACTTATGGTGTGATGTCTTCACTCAAAAACTGTTTATTGTTGTTGTAACCTCATAAGCTCTTAAATACATTTTTATCACACATCTCACCGTCACCAGAAATAAAGCGTTCTCCTATGTTTAACCCAAAGATTTTCCAAGTGGTTTTCGACAAGTATCTTCGTGATTATATTGTATTTCGCAGAGCTTACGCGAAAAGTAATAGGGCATAGTTTCTGTATCACACATTCGAAAAAGTGCGCAAAAAATCTTCCAGACCTCGATGTGTTCAATGCAAACGAGCTTTAGTCCTTAGATGGATTTCCCATTATTTGATTCAACTGCCGCTGGAACCATCGATCTCTTATTAGGCAGACACTTGTGTGATTAAGTTTGTGAAAGCCTAGTACAATCTACTAAAAATATATGAGAATCTTTTTTTTCTGCAAACGTGTGGGTAATTCCAAGCTACTAATTGTAGACAACCAAATTCATTCACCAAACCGAAACCAAAGCTCACAATGGATAGACACAAATCGGTGTCATCATCAAAGCACGCAGCAGTAGTGACCAGGCAGAAAATGTGGCAGCTGCATGATGGCCTTGCTTGGCTTTGATGAGCATTTGAGTGATGTGGCACATTTTGCAGGCGTCATGCAAACGCCATTGAGCGAACCAAGGATAATTGTGTTTATCAACACAAAGTTTTAGCAAAAGCAATGGTCAGCAATGATTGCAACACGCCCACAAAGCATGTGTTGCGCGGACTGTGCATACTCACTTGTTATTGTTGTCTTTGAAGTGCTGCCATTGCGTTGTGCATTTCAGCACTTTATCTTCCATTCAATTAAAATTCAATTTTAAGTCAAAAATGTCTTTGCCCACTGATTGCATTTTAATTGTCGGCACGCTGTCAGTTTCGTGTTTGTGCAGGCTCAGACTCGCGTGTATTAGATATTAGGTTAACTTGCCGCAAATGTGACAGCTGCTGTCATATTTTGACAGCAGATTAGACACACGATTATGACGTTAATTAAACGTAATAGAGATAAAGTGAGTTTCGTGAAGCTCGTAACCGTTTTTTTTTTTCATAAAAAATATGAACGTTTTCCCTAAATTATTTTTAAAGTATTTTATATGTAATATAATACTATGTTTGAACTGATTCTATACATATTTGACAGTAAATTTCTTTTTGTGAATCTTGCATTTCAAAAATTTTAATCTTTCATATTGAGGTGAGCTGTTTAGCCGTCGGTTGAAAACTAAAAAAAAAAAAGGAAAAACTTTTCCCAGTTAGCTGCATTTATCTGGAGAAATCAAATTTTTTAATCGTTTGGAAAAATATGTTAGGAGCGGAATTTTGCTCCATTGGGACACCACCAGGCCACACATATCAATAGATATCAATAGTGCCTTGCCAGAAGCTCCGCATCCACATATTATAGTCCGGACCAGATTCAGGAGTTTTCTATCTACAGATGTCTAAGAGAGTGGCAGTGTGAAATTATCTTCCAAATTCGAACAACAAGTTATCAAACGAAACCCTGCACATTTGATCTAAATGGGATGACTTCCACAATGCCAAATATAATATTTTAATTTAATGCAAAAATCCAGTACACCTAACATCCTCTCCTAGAACGTAACATCTTCTCCCAAAAAAATAACCTCAAATTCATGTCTTTACACTACAATATCTGTTCACAAGGCCGAAGAAAGTTGATTGAAGTTCCTTATGATGTCACTAATTTTAGTAAATGATCCTACATACTTATAATTTTCGCGTCAGTAGGAACCAGTAGCTTGTTCTGAAGGTATTCATCGTGATACTATCTAGCGGTATCAGTTATTTTTGATTTGAAAAGAATAAAGACTAAGTGGAGAAAGATTTGAATCACTTTTGCATTTAACCAGCGAAAGTAAGAAATGCCTGCAGGTTTTGTAAACTGTATTACCATCAGGGTTGCTCTAGTACATAAAAGACGTTTCACAAAGGGAGTAAAGATGAATGGCTAACACCAAATTTATGAAAAACCATTATTTTTTTGGTATCAAACTCTTTCAAGAAGCTTCGCTGTTATTATCTAGGCAGTCAACTACAGACAGATAGACGAATCTAATATTAACCGCTGCAAGAAATTTATGCGCGGCTCAAAGACTTTGTCGATTTTTGAGTCTTCTCGATAAGTACTTATGTATTTAGTTATCACAAGGGTCCAGCGTTCTCAGCTGTCTATTAACGTCAACAAAAGACTAACACTAGTAGTAACAGTCTTAAGTGAAACTCTTGCAGATTCTTTATTTGTTGCAGAATATTAAAGCACCTGTCACTAATGGGTGTAGAAGCTGGGCAAAATATATAGAATATCTACCACCAATTAAATATAGTAAAAATATGTTTATTTAAGCAATAAAGAACACATTCGAATGTATCCTTTTAACGAACCGATTGACATACCAAATCATAATCAAGTGGTAATCAATCATAAAATGAAATAAAATCATAATTGCTTTGGCAAATTATTGAGCCTCGAAAGTGTACCGTAATTAAAGCTATACCATAACGGCTGACAAAGAGCTCCCAAAGCCATAAACACGAATGCGGACTATAAAGAATGCAGTAATAAACGAAATGAGCCAATGAAAGCGTACAACCCCAAACATGAATCAATAACGACAAAGAGGAGACCAAAAAATATTGGTTATAACAACGCGGGCCGAAATCATAAAGACATAATTCACGGAAGCTGATCGAACGTAAGTGCCGTCAATCTTGTGGTTCTTGAGGCAATAACCACTCACTGATGCTACCCAACTACATACATACATACATGCATACATATGTGTGCATATATGCTTTTCAATCAACAAGAAATTAACGATTCTGTTTTATGAGCAGCAAACAATGTAATTGTTTGTTTGTTGTTGTAAAGATCGTTTGCAACATTTTAGAATTGCAGCAACAAATCGAAATATGACTACGTTGATCGAGAAAGAAGACTCCGTGATCGATGAGCCGCTGAGCCCAGCCGATAGCCAATGGTATCCGCTAACGTTTATTGTTGTTGGTATCTACAGTTGGTACTACATTTGTAATAGTCGGCTCGATCTCGCAGACATAACAGTACAAGCAGTTAAAATTTAAGTAGCAAATTTCTCTTGCGCCAAAGGTTATGGCCACATATAAAATATATATCATAACATACGTACATTCGAATCGATCGAGTTAAAAGAATGCGAAACGTTGTTTTGTATAACAAAATATCTAACGGATGATCCACATAGAGGTATGCTTTTCAATAGCCTTTTTTGTTTGGCATTTCATCATGGAAAGACTTCAGCCTGAACAACGTTTACAAACCGTTCCACTTTATTACGAAAATTCACGTTCTGTAGGGTATATGTTTCGCGCGCTTCCCTCAACTTATAATCAACATAATCGGCCTACTGAGTGTACTGTTCGCAACACAATCACCCATCTTAAGGCCCAGCATTCATTATTAGATAATATTCGACCGAATAGACCAAGTCCAGTAACTCGGACTGACGTATGGAATGGCTTGGTGAATTTTACGTTGAGATCTTAAATTTAAAGTGGTCAAATTTATCTTTTGCCAGAACTAAAGATGCTCAACTTTCCCAGGCGACTAGAATCGCTCTATGGGCTCTTGAAATGTTCCAAGAAGATATGACGTTTTCGAGCAAAATTTTGTTAAGCGATGAAACCCATTTCTGGCTTAATGGATATGTAAACAAGCAAATTTTCCGCATTTGATGCAAAGAGTAATCTGAAGAAATTCAAGATTATCATTTCATTCAGAGAAAACTACAATTGCGCTGGTCGATATTTTTTCAAAAATGATGCCGCTGAGAACGTAACCGTCACTGGCGACCATTATCGCGCCATGATAACCGACTATTTGATGCCTGAAATTAAAGCTCGTGACCTCGACAACATTTGGTTTCAACAAGACGGCAGTATTTCTCAAACATTTCATCAATCAATGGGTTTATTGAGAGAACACTTCGGTGATAAATTGGCAGACAATTTCACGTTTTGGGTCAATCGATTGGCGACCAATATCGTTTGATAACACACCGTTAAACTTTTTCGATACAGGCCTTGATGCAAAACATCACGCGTTTCATTCGCCAGTTACCAGTCCAAATGCTCTAACAATTCATCGAAAATTGAACTCAACGGATGGACCTGTTGTTAAAGGTCTTAGAGAAGACGTAGCCGCAACCAGCATTTGAAACATATTATCTTCAAGAAATAAATGCTAAGAAAATTTCTTTCGAATGATATTAGATATTCCTCATTAAATTGGAAGTAAGAAGGATAAAAAGGTAAGGAACCTCGAAATGGATCACCGTTTACTTGAAGAAACAAAAATCTTGTTTTGATGTACTTAGTATCAAGAAATTTCTAATTGGCTTATAAGGGTGGAAGAAGTTAATCTTCTCTGATTTTTCAAGATGTCGTGAGAGGACCATGTTTTTATTTTAACTATAAAATGTGGTTCGAATCGGTCGAAGAGTTTCAGAGTTATAAAAGTTATAAGAGTTTTATACTGTTATACACTTATAACATTGTTTAACTTTCTCCTGACGAGAGATGGGCTTGGTGAAATGCAGTTGCAGAGTCACTTAATTTACAGCCGATATGCTACAGAAGGTCTTAGTAGTAGTTGGTATTAAAAATTTGGACAATGGACATAGTGCCGTCCATATTTAAATAAAATATTATATCTGAGGAACTGCTTGACAAATAATTTACTTTGACTGAATGTGTTTCTTGGACTTGATCCTCGCAAATTTCGAGAATATAATTTGTTTACTTACACCCGAACTAAGTCATTTCTTACTTGTTTTTTTCTTTTGTTTTATGTATTCAGTCGCTTCAGTACAATGTAAGTGAGAATTGCAAAAATGTTGATAATTGAAAAATTTTCCTGCACTTTATGAATTAATTATATACCTATCGCGTATCGGAAAAGCATTAATAAATTGTCTTCGTGTAATTAGAAATTATAATTGCTGACGGGATAAGAGTTTACTATATTTCTCACGCTTAATAACTGAAGTTAGCACTTTTTAATGGAAGTGTCGCCAGAGCTGCGGTCGACGATTACCTCGTTCGCGTAAATAGCATGTGATGTTAATAACAGGCTCCTGAAGCAGGCACACATCTACTACAAGTATGTAAGTAAGTCATGCAAATGTCAGATGTGAGCATGTGTCTGCAAGTATGGCTTAATGCGAGTAACAGAATACACTTGACGAAGCTGATGATTTGTAGGCCGGAATCAAGCGCATAGTAGGCAGGTAAAGCGGAGGCAGGCACTTAACGGTGTCAGTAATTTATCAATTGTTGCAAGTGAATGACAAAGTGCTTAACTGCTTTTAACTGAACATTAAATTAACACATCATTTGCATTTAGGTAGACCCACAAGTACCTGTATACATATAATTGCTTCAATAAAGTGGTGATGATTTTTATACTTCTAGAATATTGTTAATATTTATTAAGTTTTAAGGTTATATAAAATGGATTCTCGGGGGTTTTGTTTGGTATCCTATAAAATCCGCACGTAAAATCGGTAAAGTAGTTTCAACAAGCAGTGCCGGAAGCTTCTCTAACAACAGAGACATTGTCATGGTAAAAACAGAACACGCATTTGTATTATTGCTTGAAGGTTTGGAGCAAAAGAGAATACCAGGAGAAACTAGAATTCTCAAAGCATTTTACGAAACAATAAAATGTCAAGAAATCGAATCAAGAAGTTAAGATGTCTTTCAGCTGGCCAGCGCAATTAGAAGAGAAGATTATGAAGATTTCAACGGATAAAGATAAAAGTGAAGGAGATTGTTGAACGAGGGCAGTCGCAAAGACTCCTCGCGTCTTGGGACGCTACTGTTGGCAACTAAAAATTTGAAAAATTTAACGTCTTTGTATATGGTGCGCATAAAATCCACCCTCAATCTAATCATCAGATTCTTCTCTCGAGAAATAAAAATTACGCTCTATAAGCCTCTCAACATTCCCGTCCTACGGCAAAAAAAAAAAAACATAAATTAAGATGAACCAAGATGCGAAAGCACTTTGTGCATTCGAGAAAACTCCTCGCTGCAAATTCTTTGGAGCTCTCGACTTGAGCGATTTATATCAAAGAAGGTGGAACCACGAACTATAATGTTCATAGACTTAACTAACTAAATAAATAAATATGATCTCTATGGCAACAGGGACATAGTTAAGTGCTTAGCATTGGTTAAGCCGTGTCATTCGCATGAAAAATTATTATTCAGCGAAAGCTTCTTCGATTTGAGACCTATTGGTGGACGAAGGAAACAAGGGCGCTCATGTATCCAATGGAAGAACCAAGTGCATAGCGATCTGTCTGCACTTTGCATGTACAATTGGAGTTACCTCGCAAAGCATAGGGGTATCTAGGAAAGTTTTGTGATCTGGGAAGAAGACGAAGAGAATCTCATCAGTTTTTTATAAACCAAAATTGGGTGCTTCAAATATGGCTACAGCAGAAGATAATGCGATAAAACTCCACAAGCACCTATTGCTGAAGGTGCGTGAGATTATTGTGATAGTTCCACACCCACTTAAAATAATGAGCATAAAAAGCTGCCGGCGCGAACGGTATCACGTTTGCTCACTTCAGACAACAAGACCGTGGAGCCACTTCCTATCTTTGTGGCGCTCTTTAAAAGGTGTTGACTATTGCTTTCTGCGGTTCAGAGTATATGATTCACATCGATTACTTTGGTAAAAGGGTTACATGGCTATACTATGTCGCACCGAATCAAAGTCAAATTGCAAAAAAAAAAATTATTGTTTATAAAAATCCGAAATAATTCAAAATTTTCAGCGAATAAATTTTTGAAAAATGCAATAATCGTTTTTTTTTTTTAAATTCTGACTAGCCCTAACCCCGTGAGAGTCTTTTTCAATTATTATGAGTGAGATGTAAGCACGTCTTTGCTTTAAGTGCATAATTTGACATTTAAACAAGTATTAACAAGCGATTACATTGTAATTATCTTATGATTACGAGGCATTATCGAAACAGTTTATGTGTAAATATGCTGAAAAACTAGTGAATGCAGAGCTGGTAGCTCATGCTGTAAATGCCACTTGTATACTCGCTCAATTGGGCCAGACAGAAAGCCAGGCTGTACAGTGGAAGACTATTATTAAGACATGGAACATTAGAATAATTCGCTTATTAACATCATTTACAAATTTTGTTCTTAATAGTACCAATATAATGGTTTCATCTGCTTTATAAGAAATACAACTGATCAGGTTCAAAGTCCACTAACATAATATTTTTTTCAAGCAAGTGGCAGTTCCGGACTGATCTCGATGCTCAGAGTCAATTAAACCGACGATGTATTATAACTAAATACCACAATCTTGAATTCTCTTTCGGTGACGTCGAAACCGCTTAACTATGGATCTTCCGTGGAATATAAGAAAGTGTGAATGTTATTCATAAATTGTTAGAGACCTTAGCTACGCCGCACCAATATGATCGCCTGGATGCAGTAAAACTCAGAAGAGGAAGCTCCAGACTTGTCGGAGTACTGCACTCCGGACTACGACAGGATGACTCTTAATTTACCTCTATAGTGAGGCCCATACACTCGCAGTTAAGGAACATAAAGAAATCTTCTCCAAGCAATTCCTGTTGAAGTGCTTTCGCAGAACTCATCCCTGCAGTCATCCACTTGGAGCGGAACGGCCTCCTAGGAGCATGAAAAGGTCATTTCTCAACTACGTCGACGACAACAAACAATACGCCGATCAGACTTCGGATGCAACTAACTTCCGACGATCACTAACCGCCATTTACCTTCACCGACCACCTTATAGTGAATGGGGTAGTTGAAGTCGCACCGCCACCCGTTGCAGACGAAGAGCTCGAGTTGCCGCGAGAAATGAGAGTTCTGGATATTGTAGCAGGTTAAAATCTTACTTATCCAGAATAGACCCGGACATATCTAATGTAAGTCCTGCGGGCAATAAATCTTCGCATGACACTGGTTTACACTCTTTACATGCCCCACCAACCAAACTCACCTCACAACCTTCTCCCGTTGGTCCCACTGCGTCGAAACAGCACATTTCTTGGGCCTACCGTCGGTGAACATTGACGACAACTTAACTAATCCTTATCATCCTAACCAGTATTAGATACCCGTTACAACAATAACAACAACAACAGGGACATGTTCTTATTTCGTGCCGACTGAGCAAATGCGCTTAGAAAGTAACATATTTTATAATCGAGCTATGGGTGATACGATGCAAGTTGTCCCACGAAGATTTGAAAAAACTTGTATCTGGACTAAACTTTTAGAAAAACCGTACGCCGGCATGGAACCATTAGCAAATGACTATGGCACACCTGTTTTAACGTTTTACACTCACTAATCCCCGTCCTAAGCTTGCAACACGACTGTGCATGTAATGAATGCCCTTCTGCGTTGTAAATTCTGCACAAACATGACGCTTTTTACCTCTGCACTTTGCTGGTAGCGCTGCGCAAGGCCATGTTATGGCGGCCACAAGGGAGAAGACAATGTTAAAAATTTCGTTTGTTGCAACAACACAAAGACGTGCTTAATTGCTGCGCTTTCGTTCACTCGGCACTCGCTTTTGGTAAGTTTGTTTAACCAAAGTAGCCAGTTAGCCAGCTATCGAGCTAGCCGGCCAGTTATTCATTCAAAATGCATGACCTGCTACAACCAGGTGAGTGCACACACTTTGTGGCAGCCACCAAAGACATCTTCAACTGCCCAACTGGCTGTTATGACGGTTTGCTGTTGTTTGCTTTTTTCATCAATGTCTTGTTGTTTTTGTTCCTTTTGCAATGCCTGCATTGGTGTCTTCCACATTCATCAACATTTTCAGCGAATGGCATAAATTTAAATTTTAATTTACTACCCGCCAAGTGGAAGCCACCGCGTAGCTGGCGAGTTTTGCTGGTCGTTAGTATATTTTATTGCATATACACTGTTGCTGGTTATTGCTATTTTTCTTATTTTTCTTGTTGTTGTTGTGGCGGCCACAATTTCAAATTCATTCCGTTTCATTACATTTATTTATTTAAGCTACTTGCAAAAATAACTGCATAAATAAATATTTTAAAGTGAAGGCTGTTGCCGTTGCTGCCGCTGCTGCAGCAGCAGACAAAAGGCAACAACAAAAGCACACAAGTTGCAGCGCAACAACTACTCAGCACTCATTATTGAGCACTCACATCTATTGCCTCCACACGCAATGCTTCAGTTGTTGTATCTCGTATTTTTGTTGTTATTATTTTTCCTATTACCACCTTGATGCATATCTCATTGTTGCCTCCGTACGCGCACAATCGCACTTCCTTAATTCTTGCTGTGCATCGGCACTCGGCTTTCGATCACATCGCAATCACTAGGCAATCTGTCCGTCAGCATTTCGGCTTACACCTACCAACCGGTAACTGGTTATAACTTCTACATACGTCGGTTTGTCCAACTAACTAGCGCTCATCTATCCAGTTGTCGTTTGCTCCAATTCAATCTACAACGACGTATGAACTCAAGCACCTGGTTTTCATTCATTCTCACACGAGTGTCACATATTCAGCCGTTCCACCGTTCAGCTGCTGTAGTAGTATACACGTGCATACACATTTACGTACTCATACCTACCTTACCAGCGATCTTCTCACGTTCTTGTTCTCTTATTGCCCAACGCGTCGTATTCGAAAGTTGCTCTTTATTCTTCTATTTGTCCATCCTTCCTCTCGGTGTGTGTGAGTTTAGCCCGGCGCCTTCTGACCATTTCCTTAATTTGTTTTATTTCGATTGAAATCTTTTGACCAAGTTGCAGAAGTTATGTTCTAAGGCGAGTCTTCAAGTGCTTCAGTTAATCAAGCTGCAAAAGCAGTTAAAATGCTTTTGATCAGAGACGATTTGCTCCAGTCGGATAGCAATATTCTGTATATTCTCTCAAATGATCTTAAAAAGTATAAAGTAAGTAAGGAAGTAATCACATTGTCAAGCTTCTGCACCACGCGTAATTTATACGGTTCACAGGGAAATACTAACTGGCATGATATTTTAGAGAAGATGTGAAGAAGATGTGAGTGAGGACGCAGAGTCTGATAAAATTCGTGTGAAGCGATGAATACTCCTCTCGGACTTAGCAAGTAAATTCCATCTGCTATTGCAAAGGACCTAACCTAACCCACCCTCCACAGACACTTAACTTCACACAAGGAGAATCTGGTAATACCTTGGCAATTAAGCATCTCTTGAGTTCTTTGAAACTCTCAGTTGTTCGACTTGACTCTGAGACTTATCCCATTGATTTAATATTTTCTCTTCATGGTTCGCCGCTCCGAGAAAGCTCATTTCGTGGACCTCCCATTAGATGACATAATTTCCCAAAGTACTAGCAGTCAAATCAGCTGTCAAAATAAACACTTAACTTTGAAATTTACTAAGTTAAGAGCTTTGTGATATCTTGTACTACACTGAAGCTACTTAGTTCTGCCATAAGCTCTGTTATATGTTTAGGCCGTTATACAAATTCAACTTTATTAAATTTTTTAATAAAGTTCTCAGTTCTTATTGGATTTGACCACACTGCCCCAACAAAGGTTTTGTGAAAGTTTCCCAAAATCTGTGAAGAATTTGACAGGTTTTTTTCTCGAACTGAAACACAAAATGTAGTCCAAGGTAATCAAATATGGGCTTCCAAACGGCCAGTTAACAGCAGCTATAAAACCAGGAATACCCTGCAATAAAATTTTTTGAGTTCTCTGTAATAAGGATATTTTTATGGCGCGTGTCACTGAAGAAACCGCTGGCTTCTCTCAAGCCTAATTACAAGTAGTTTCAAGCGCGTTATCAGAAGATTGCTTGACCGGGGGTATGCCTTCATGCGGAGAACACCTCACAAAAGTCTTGACATTGATCTGGTTCATAATTTTATTGCTGAATTGGTTGCTTTCTAGAGACTGCATAAGGAGCGATGCAAATGGATCTGGTTGTGAACGAGGACAAGACAAAATATCTCCTGTTATCGAGGAACAGTCGCGGTTCCCAAGTCACTGTCAACAAAGTCGTTAATAATTTCGTCTATCTTGGAACCAGTATCAACGCCAACAACAACGACAGACTCGAAATTCAACTCTGCTGTGTGGACGATGACAACATATGATGAGTGGAGACAATTTATGGTCGCTTTGGATGGATTCATTGGAGTTTGGACATTATTGGCCCAAACTTGTTTAGAGTATGAAGATGAGAGCTAAATTATCATACCTTATGAAGTCGTATATAACTTTTAGAATATATATGTACTATATATCAATATGAACCATTTTAGTCTTACTTTTCCAGATAAACCTTCGATGACCAAATCATATCCAGAGCTTTTTAATTTGGTGCCCAGTTTTGTGTGATGATTTCGATAAATATTTGATTATACTTACTAATGTATAAAGTTCACCAGTAATTATAGAAGAATACCTTTGATAATTGTGACTCTGAATAATATAAGTTTCTTTTATTTTGAGGTGTTGATAAGTGGTTTCTTTCCGCAACACTAATAATATCAATTTTTCTAATTGTTCACCACTCTACAGACCAGCAATGCTATTTACTAAATTTGACAAAAGGAAAAATATGTTCCAGTCGGCATTCCCTCAAATATTAATCCATATTAAGCTGCTGCCAATGGATGTTTTGTCCGAGTGGCTGTTTTATGTGTTCGCATTAATTTTACATCTATATGAGTTGGATGGGGCAGTGACACACAGCCTACTGAATGTTGAAGTAGCCGAAGCGAGGACGAATAAATAGTGCGATAGTGAGATAAAATTAGTGAGAGCTAGTCACTGCACTGTGAATCATTAGAACTTACTTTATGAAGGTTTCAAACTTCTAAAATCGAAGATATCTCAACGGGAATTATTACTTTGGGCATAAAATCATCAGAATAATGAGCTGAGAAGAAGTGAAAAGAAAGAGTGAAAAGAAGCTGCTTATATGTACATCTATCGTATGTGACTCGATGTAGCTGTCTGCAAACTGGCCGATCCACATCAACTTCTTAATTTGACACTACATCATAAAGAAATTTGCAAAATATTATCCAAGACTGCACTATATACTTCTGACCTGTCAATACCAATGCTCTTTTGTGCTCTTTTATACTATGTGGGACTGTTCACACTGTTTTAATAAATTCTAGAAAGATATTTTTCCATTCGACTTGGTTGAAAAGCTTGAGTAGTTTGCTTTAGTTCGGTGTCGGGGCACGGCCACTTTTCTGAAAGCGTTTCCTTATTTTTCGCCATCATGTTTATATTAATGAACCACTGTGCTTCGGTGAGATTTCGAAAAAGCAAACATACGAGGTGTGTTCAAAAAGTATCGCGAATTTTGAACTTTCGCGGGTTACGTATATTCGAATTTCGAATTTTTTGTGGCGTTATGTTGGTACTCATGGCTCTCACTTATGCCGACAAGCTCGACCATTTTGAATGTTCATTTAATTGTTGACAGCTGCTTTGCTTGCACGTGTTTTGGATCGTCTTCGATTTTTACCTATTCAAAAAAATGGATCAAAGAACCTGTATCAAATTTTGTGTGAAAAACGAAATTAAGTGCGCGGATGCATTCCGAATGTTGACTGTGGCATACGGAGAATCTACCTTGGACCGAAGCAACGTTTATCGGTGGTACAAAATGTTCTCAGAAGGCCGAGAAGATGTGACAAAAACACATTGTTGCTTGTGCCCGGTTTTGGCCAAAAACAACACACTAATAATGCCGCAGCCACCGTATTCAACAGATCTGCCCGCTGTGACTTTTTCTTGTTCCCTAAACTGAAGAAGCCCATGAAAGGACGACGTTACGCTTCTCTTGACAACATAAAGACGGTATCGAAGGAGGAGCTGAAGAAGATAAAAAACAAAAATGATTTTTTGAAGTGCTTCGAAGATTAGAAAAACCGTTGGCACAAGTGTATAATATCTCATGGGGATTGCTTTAAAGGGGACAAATTACATATTCATGAATAAATAAATAATTTTTGAAAAAACACAGAATTCGCGATACTTTTTGAACAAACCTCGTATATATACTCCATAAACACCGTTTATCCTTCAGTTCGTCCTCCTCTAGTATGAGCTCTGGGTAGTGGCAGATTATTATTATTATTTTTAGTAACCATAGCTATGGGCAAAATACCTACAAGACAACATATCATATAAAGCAAAAAAAAAAAAAAAAAAAAAAAAAAAAAAAAAAAAAAAAAAAAAAAAAAAAAAAAAAAAAAAAAAAAGACGGAAAATATAAAAAATCACTGCAAATAAAATAAATTTGTACTCTGCACGGTTGGGCACGCCACAAAACGGTACGTGTGGCTGGCTCAGCCTCGACAAGGGACTTCACTTTAGGTGGCAAATGCTGCTGAAATAAATGAATCATAGCCAATGGTGGAAAACAAAGGCAATTCCAAAACCCAAAAATTGCTGAAAATATGAGAAATGCCTTAGCAAGAGAAAACGCGAAGGAACTGTAAAATAAGTAATGCAAAGAAAAGGATTTATTGTGGCAGACATATGGGTAGAAATGAAAAGGCTGAGCCATGAAAAAGTGGTGATGGGACCGGTACAGCGGGTAGGGAATGTGGTTGACTATGCCAGTTAATATGAAATGCCACCAGCGGCATGGCAATATCAGAAGCTTGCTTGCTTACCACCGAATGTAATGAGGCGACATATTGCTCAAATGTGTGGTAGCGGCAAAAGACATTAAGTCCGTTTAAGATTCTTCCATTTTTTCTTCGTTAGAGAAACAGCACTGCTTAATTTATTATTGCTTGTTAAGTTGTTTTGAATTGAAAGCGCATTAAATTTTGTATATTTTCAATTAAGTAAATGAAGAAGTTTATAAGTAAGAAAGTAAGAACTTACGAATTTCGGGGATACCGCGAAAGATCAAAAAATTATGTACTTGAGTGCAACAATTAATCACAATATCATTGCGGTCGGTTTTCTAAAACCTGCAAATATTCAAATCGAGATTTACGTTTATTTAGAGTGCTATTCGCGCCAAAGTGTCTAGTGCTACAGTGCTACTGCATCTACCTTTTCAACCGACCAAGTCTAACATAAACAATCCTGGACTAAAATTATTCATTAGAAGAAGGTTTTATGTGAATTTAACTTTCAATTAATCTTATTGAGAATAATGTAAGCACGACAGAAAATACAGAAATATTAATTTATTCATACTTTCTCCTAAAAATTAATCTTCCTTTGAAATTCACTAGCTTAACACTAGTGGGCGCTCCACTCTCCAAAGTTCCAAGAAGATCCGACGTTTTCGAGCCAATTTTTCAATTTAGGCTTATTTCTGGCTCAATGTATTAGATTGTCACATATGTCTATTCCGCCTTTTTGTATTTTGAATTTTGCGTCTATGTATTATATAAAATTATGATAGAAAGAGATCTCCAATGGATCACCCTTTATTTTCGTGTGGATAGAACATCTGTCATGAGCTATTATTTCAAAAAGGAACATTTACATATATTTTACAAGAAAAACATGTAAATATAATAGTGTTATTCGTTGCATTTTCTAATCTTTCTGACAATTTGTAGATTCCATTCAGACCCGCGACGCTTTCGCGGCGAAAATTAATCAATGCCGTTTTTGCCAAACAAATGTATTCGGCTGCTTTTCCGCTTCTTATGTTTGGCGAAAATTTACTATTTTTTTCACTTGCTACGGTTTTGTTCTTGGTACACTCATACTCATATATAACGGGTTTTTCAATAAGAAAGCTACAAAAGTAGACCGATCTTTTGACAATCCGATTCAGTAAGATTTGCCATTTCATCGTGGAAAGATATACGATCCAACAACGAGTCGAAATTATTAAAATTTATTACCGAAATTCGGAGTCAGTGGCATCAACTTTAAGAGCGCTACGTCCAGTCTATGGTCGCCATAATCGTCCTGTTAGATGAATAATTGAAAGTCTAGTGGAAAAATGTTTCCGTGCCAGTGACATAAAGAAATGGATGATATGGACTTGGACAATATGTGGTTCCTACAGGATGGCACTACATGCCACACGGCGAATGCCACAATCGATTTATTGAAAACCAAGTTTAGTGAAATGACTCAGTCAATTGTCCGTCTTGGTAGTGCGATTTCACGCTGTTAGACTATTTCCTGTGGGACTATGTCTAGTCTATGGTCTATACCAACAAGCTAGCGATGATTGATGAATTTCGTGCGAATATTGAACATGAAATTGCAGCTCTCTCGTGCGATTTATGGATGAAAACCGTCGAAAAATTGGTTCAGCGTCTGAACTTCTGCAAACGTGAGCGTGAGGCAATGCAAAAGAAATTGAGTTTCATACGTTATGTGATCGAATGTACTTTAAAAGGAATTAAGAATTTCATCGATATCCCAAAATGTTATTGTTTTATTTAAAACCCCGTTATTAGTTAGATACCCAATATATTCATACTGAAAACAGTACAGTTATGCTGGATTTAATTTACGCAAGAACAATCCAACTTCAACCGTTACTACTACAACTGAATTCTATCTAAAGCACATCAGGATGCTGTATTGGAATTTAGTTGTGAAAAAATTAATTTCCTTTATTGATTATTCAAAATCAAAATGGGTCAATTTAAGGTCACAGAATTTGTAGCAAGTGGGGCATTCATACAGCCCACATACATTATACCGTTAAGCCTTGAGTAATTCATCACACTGGCGAGTTTTGTAGGAAAACAATTTGCAAAAAATCTAAATTAGCATTAGTATAGCCACCCACACACATACACGCACGCAATACAATTACAGGGATAATGCCAGGATATGGCATAATTAAGCTCAACATCGTTAATTTGCCGGGAGACTAATGACATTCAACAGTGCTTGGACAACAACAACGAAGTAGGCCATTAATGGTGCTGTGCGCAGAGCAAGTGAGGGTTGCTGCAGCGAATGCGGTCAAATAAGTAGCGTTAGTAAACGCGCAGTCGAACACGCCATTGTCTCCTCTCCCGAAGCTTTAATTTTTAAGGCAAAAATTAGCAAACAACAAACAGGTACACGGCTTTAAGTCGCTCAAATTTGTAGAACCTTTGAGAGTCGAGAGAAATCCTTACACCTTTCCTCCTTAGGCAAACCTCATAGGTCACTTTCTCATTTGTACATACGCCCAGTCGCTCCCTCTGCTCAATTAAAACAAGTTTGATTGTCGGTCGTTTTCACGAATCGTTTCAATTGAATTGCATTATAGCTCACCGATGGGTGGTTGAAGCAAGCATCATTTAGTTCGCTGCCTGCCACACGTGTTGACTTCTTTCTGTCATAGCTAAAGTGTTTGCTTCTGTTATTGGTGGTTTATTCTTACATACATCGGTACTAAATAGCTTCTTTTGTTTCAAAAAAAAAAAAATAAATAAATAAATAAATAAAATAAACAACAGCAAACAGCAACAACGTTGTGTTTCAATTAATTCATTTGTCCTTCGCTTATTTTCACCAAAGTCTTCTACTAGGTGGGATGCTTATGGCTTTCCCTTTGTTGTTGCTGATACTTGAGCATTGTACCTTTTTATTTGAATGCTCAGCTGCTGTATGATGCTCTCCCTGCATTAATTTGCTTTATTTGGTCTAGCTTTGCTTACTTAGACTGTGTCCTTGCAGGCAGCAATCTGTCTATATTAGCATGAAGCCACTTTATTACGTGATGATGACCCAAAACGCTAATGACACCAAATGAAAAATGTTTCCGTGCTGATGTTATTGTTTTCCTTTTCTCTTATGGAACGATAAGCCATGAGTGAAATTAATGAATAAAATTATTTGGTTAAATCCTTAACCAATGAAATTTGTGTGTAAAAGTGTTTTAAATATTTTTGAAAATTGAGGTATTTAAGGTAGAATTTTGATTTCCTTAGTCGAGCCACTTAAATTAAATTTAGTACTTCTTCTTCTTTATTAGTGTAGACAATGCTTTAGCCAAGCTTACAACAGCCAATTGAAAATTCCAAATATAACCAGGTCCTGCTCCACTTTCCAACGGAGTGTAGGTTTTCCTCTTCCTTTGCTTCCCCCGGCGGGTACTGCGTCGAACACTTTTAGGGCTGCAGTGTTTTCATCCATTGGAAAAAAGACATTACCTCGCCAACATAACCGCTGTCTCTTAATTCGCTAAACTATGTCAATGTCGTTGAATATCATCGTTCTATCGAATGCGATGTTTGCCGTTGCCAATATTCAAGGGACCATACATCTTCCGTCGAACCTTTCTGTCGAAAACTCGTAACGTCGACTCATCAGCTGGTGCCATCGTCCATGCTTCTGCATCATACAGCACGGAGAGGGACTTGATCTTTTGAGATCTTTACTTCTCCATTGCATACTCAGTCCGAAGTATCACCGGTAGGCAAGAGTTATTCTGCGTTACATTTAGAGGCTGATGTTGTTGTGGCTGTTAATATTGGTTCCAAGATGGGCGATATTATCAACAATGACGTAGGAGTTAATGAGTGACAATTTATTTGATGATATTTCGTCTTGCCCACGCTCACCATCGGACCCATTGCTTTGCTTCGTTTACTAGCCTAATGATACGGGGTGTTAATAATATCAATGTGGATCAAAGGTGGTGTGTCTCCATTCTTTTCTCGGTTTCAAGATTTGGTGCATGGTGAATATCTACTTAATGATGGATTTGGCACATTTAAAGATTGTTCGTTCACAGTGGTCAGTTTCAGTACTTATAGGACTTTGCCAAAGTTAAAATTCCTTTGGAAGCATTATTTACCTCTTGATTAAATCATTTTCAATATATGTTAATTAGGAAATTTTATCAAAAAATAACGCCGTCGTTTTCAGAAATTTTCAGATTCATAAATGTTTCTTAAACAGATACCAATTTAATTTTCTTAAAGCTTTTCGTAAGTACATATACATAATATACACGAAGGAAGTACACACTTCTTGAAATGACTGACACCTGCTTTCATATCAAATTTACAATATCATTAACTATACACCGAGCCGATGATGGATTCTAGACACACTTCTTACATATTTATGGTTTATACATAACCCTCTCTAGCTTTAGCAGCGCTCATGTGTATTTCACACACTACAACCCTTTTGTTAAAATTCATTTCCCCTTTTCCTTTTTAATAAATTTTACTAATAGTTTGTTTCGGTTGCATCCTAATGAAGTTATTAATATTTTCGAAAATTTATTCATTTATGCTAACTTCGCGCGTTGCCGCACTCTTCGAGGCTCGTGTCGAACTGCAGAACAAACTCGTACATCCTGTTAGCAACAGCAGTCTCAATATTACAATGACTCGTAATATTTTCTTGAAATGCCAAAATTTATTTATTTATGCCAATGAAAAGTTATCACTCAGCCATCACTCAATTATGAATTTATTAAAAACAATGACTGGCTGTCGAGTTAGTGGGGAATGGACAGATACGAACAACACAATTGAATTATTGTGGTTTTATTTGTATGCGCACTTCTATACACCTGGAATGATTTTGCTTACTTGTTAGCATCTGCCCGCAAGCTTGATTGCCTTGGATGACAGTGGTCTCTCCATATTGCTCATTAGCTTATATATACTTGAAACTGATGTGTGATTACTATTGATAAAATGCACTTTAGAAAATGTTCACCATTGAAAAAGCCGCAGATCTGCCAACTGACTTGATCAAGCTTGTGAGAGTGTTGTCTAAATGAGATTCCAACATCGAAAACGATTCAAGCGTTCGATCTCTCACAATAAGAAGTGATAAATTTGAATCAGGACGAGGTCAAAATTACAAAAACACAAAAATATTGGCAAAAAGTTTTCTTTTTGAACTTTGTACAAAAGTAATCCTCCCTAGCCCCAATATACTTATGCCAACGTGTTTTTCAATCCTCGAAACAGATGTTTAAGTCAATTTTGAATAGCCTTCAATGCGCGTAGCGATTCGAGTTTAATATTTTCAATTGACTGAAAACGGTTTCCCCGGAGCGGTTGAGTTTGAGTTTGGTGAAAAGTCAGAGGCCACTCGGTGCTAAAACCAGTGTTGTCGGTCAATCATTCCGGCCTTAAGTAGTATTCTTATTGAGAGTTTGGCCGATATCTCGATAATCGAAACAAATTTTCAACATAACCTTGATTTTTGATTTGCTTTGACATGAATTTCCCGGTTTCGGTTCACCTTTGCCGCGATACTCGTGCAATTTATCGTTTGTTTCTGGGTCATAAGCATAGATTCAGGAATCACATTACAGAAAAAACGGGCATTAAATTTGGTTGCATGGAAGCTAAAAAAAGTCTTGAAAAAGTTCACAAGCATTAACTTGTTTTTTTTTTATCGGTCAGTTTATATGACAGCTACTTGTATATGCTATAGCGATAAGATCTGAAAGATTTCTTTGTAGGTTCCACCTTGGCCTTAGACAATAACTCATGTAAAAGTTCTTAAAAATTGATCGATATCACAACAAGGACCCATATATACGGACAGATTAGCCACGCTGATCACCTATACATATTATATAACGTAGAGGATCTCTGAAGTTTCCTTCTGCATGTTACAAACTTCGTGGCAAGTTTAATATACCCTGAGGAGCGTATAATAAGGTTTTGTAGTTTCTTTGTTTTTGATAAAGGCAGTTGGAATAATTTTACTGACATGTAATCAAAGATTTCTAGAAACTTTGTTTAAAAAAAAAAAACATTCAGAGGTATGCAATATCGCAAAGAAAATCTTTGAAATTCATCTTATATAATTACAAAACATATAACTCATTATGACTAATAGCAATCTTGCAAATAACGGGATCATGCTATTGATAGTCGCATATTCATTATAACTGAAAATCCCACATTCATTTTTCGCTCGTTGTTCATCACTTATCGATTTGCCAAACGCGTCGACGCGCTGACACGGCTTAATTATGTGCCACCATTTGAGCCAATTCATTGTGCATTAACTGGAGATACCCAAGTACAGTTTCAAAATTACAGCCACACATACTCCCCCTCTTTACTGTCCCTTGTAAGCTGTCACTCGCAGCGCAAGCCGACAGCAAATGTGCAATTCAAATGGGCGTGGCACCGCAGACAGTATCAATACCTCGAATCGCAACAAGAAAGTTCGCAAGACGTTTGGGCTTCGTAAAACTCGATGCACGTTAATGATGTCTGCTTAAGAAGACACGAAAGACGGAGTGTACAACACAATTGGAATGGTAGGAGGTGGAGGGCGGGTATTTGCGAGAGCGCTTAAAGACAATTTTATGAGCCCTATGCAGCATTTGGAGGCAGTCATACATACAAATGTGTCGTGGACAATTCATCAATCAATGCACAAAATGACAAACAATTCGCCGACTGACAATCCACGAAACCCACTGACAGACTGGTCCAGCCGTTGCAGGGAGATGAGTACCAGAAAGATCGTCTTTAGCATGGCAGTGACGAAGATTAAATGAATGACGGTTCAAAAGCGAGTGCAGTGTGGTGGCACGAGCATTTTTGTTGTGGGTGTTGCTTTGCGAGAGTGGGTGAGGGGAATGGCTTCTTGTACTGTATCCTTATCGTTAGGATTATTTTGAAACCTTAAACAACTAAGTAATTTAAATGAATTACATTTTGTTTTAAGCATTTAATTTCTTCAAGCTTTTTTTTGTGAAAGAAAAAACTTTGTAAAAGTAAATTTGGTTAAGAAACCATTTTTAAAATATTACTTTATAGGAGAATCGTGACGATCGCTCAGTGAAGTACCGGACCCAGCGCTAAAAAGGCAGAATCCTCCTCCCTACAGGAGTGTTTCTAATGCTTTTTAAATTTCATTAACTATCTATCCACTTACTCCTTCAATCTTTTTGAAGAATAACTGCTCACGACTTTCGGTTTTATACCAAGCATCCTCTGGATAGCAAAAAATATATCCGTTTGAATGCAAGCTAAAGTGAGAAGATGAACCAACTCCTCCCCAGCGTTCGCTATGTTTTCGAAGCGCCACGCTTTCCTTTTGATGTTTGGTTTGTATTTATTGGAATTCAATAAGTTTTTTGGAATAAAATGGGTTTCAAAATATTGCTGATGGTAACTTTGTCTCGATATGCGCTCACTTTCCTGCAGCAATTTCGTATTGATTATAAAGTGTCTTCCAATGCCCGTGTAGTAATTGCAAATATACAAAAAGGCTTTAGAATGCCTAGGTTTTTAACTTCAGCGCCTATGGCGGCATTGATCTCTTGAAGAACTAAGTTTTTTCATTCACTGATGACACTTATACCAGTTCTTTCACAAGGACTCCCTATGCTATCGATTGCGAGGTTAGGCACTCTATGACCAGTACTGAATGTACTGTTAATGAGTTCTAAGTTAGAATTGCCACTCTGCTATTTAAATGGAAATGAAAATCTGCTCCTACCTTAATGGCTGCAACCTAAGCCCGGAACATACTGGAAGTGTGAAAATGGAGTTGATAGATAGCTTCTGACCTATCCGTAAAGAAGCTCACTCCGCCGTCTCCTCCAACTGCTTCTTCCCAAACATAATTTCCTAGCCGGTAAATAGGTAGAGAAGGCGCGGTCAGAGTTCGGTTTAACGACTTCATGATCTAAGTGGTCTGGTATGAAGTCAAATTGAGTTAAGATTTCGCGTATTATTTTAGGAACCCAGTCTTCTTTTGATGGCAACTTCCGCAGCTTAAGCGCTACATCACCTTCCGGCGATGTCCACGGGTAATATGTGCAGGATGGCGTTAAGTGCCAAGGTTGGAGTGGACATGAGTCCTCCACACATGCTGATGACCGCTATCCGTTGAACGCTCTCGAGATTCTTTGCAAATGTGGTCTCTTGATTTTTTCTAGAGCCCTCTACCACATAAAGATGTTTTAATATATAATGGGCTCGACTATGGTTTCGTAGAAATAGAGGAGCACTTTCGGTAAAACACCCCACCTTTTGCCAATGTCTCCTCTACAACAGTAAAGGCGTTCGATGCCTTTTTTGCTCTCTCTACGATATTCGGCTTCCATGAAAGCTTCCTTTCTAGGACGAGCCCTAGATATTTCACTGTATCCGCTGGTTGCAGACGGATTCCTCTCATTCGTGGCAGCGGTGCCGCCGGAAGGAATCTAGGTAATTCGTTACGACGCTGAGATACCCCTGCCTTAAATCATAAACCTTACTTAGGAACTTTCACTTGATCTTAAGCGCTACATTGTTTACATAGGCAAGCACCCTGCACCCACGATCTTCAAGTGTTTTAAGCAGGTCGTTAACGAGCAGGATTCATAGAAGTAGAGAGAGAACTCCATCTTGTGAGGTTGCCCTACTCTCCCAGAAGACTGAATATGAGTTGTTTGAGGTTTGATTCTGCCCCAAGACCGTTCAGAGCAGATACGACTGCTTCGGATAGGACGTTGTTGAAAGCTCCTAGGCCTAATGGCTTTCTCAAGCCATGACACGACAGTAAGCAGGGTAGTATCTGATTTGTCTTTACAAAAAACATGTTGCGCTCCTGAGGTATGACAACCACAGTTCGAAAGAACTACATATATTGGTATTTTAAATATTCATGTTCTCACCAATTTAGTGCTGATGTGTTAATTTACCCTCTTTGTCCTTCTAAGTTTGTTAAATATTTTTATGCTTACTTATAATATATATCACTAATTTACTTAACTTATTTTTTATTTGTCAACTTAATATGGCCTTTGATACTCTACTCGCCACATTAAACAAGCCACAATATATCATTCCTCAGATGAGTAATCTAAAGCCTCACTGTGCCTCATATGGCCTTGCCACAAACACATACTATTATATGTTATAGTATAACTAGTTGTATATAGGAAAACTTTCTTTATTAGTTGGCCACAAAACTTAATAAAGGTGCACATATTGACTTTTGTGCACCTTCTTGCCATTGTCGTGCGATTTTTTGCTGTTCCGACCAGTCCAACGCATGTGTGGTCGTCACAATCAGTTAAAGCCACTCTGACCAGTTCAATAAGCCGATTAAACTTTGTGATCACACACGCTCTCCCTCCACTCTACTCTCACTTGTTAGCAAGAAAACCGTTATAAAATTTATAAGTAGCTTCTTGAGGTCACATCACATACATCACATGCCCGCACAAGGGTGTGGGTGGTGGCAAGCAATATGACGGTGGCACATAAGCTGCTGCGGCAGTATCTTTAAGTGATAAGTAAAGTGGCGGGCGCTTGTGGCTGTGTTTTGAAGATGTCTTTTGGTTTTTTATGCGGCTACTTTTACATGTCAACAGCAGACTGGACACACCGCCGACGGTGATTTATGGGCAACTATTGGAATATTTGCTGCAGTTATGTTTGTATAGTTTTCGATTCTGGTGCATGATTTCACATACATGTACCGAAAATATTTATATATTTTCACATGCTTCATATTTTATTGGTTAGTTTTAATACCCCTCCTTTTAAACCCGCTTTTAGAAATTTGATAAGCTTGTGAACGGCATTATTTACAAACTCTAGGCAAATTGTGTGACAGGTGTAAAAAAAATGGCGCATCCTGGTGACATTGACCCTGACTCTCCTGGTGGTCTGAAAAAAAAAAATCAAAAGAAATTCTTAATCAGTAAGGATGCTGTTATACTACCTCAGGGAACACGAAATTTTTGTTTTTTGAAAAATGGCGACTGCCTGAAAATAAAAATAATTTTTTACGTTTTTTTTTGAAATTCCTGATTTTTTTTTATTGAAAAAAAATTAAAATTAAAAATTTTAAATATTAAAAAAAAAAAAGGATTATTTAAAGAAGGTTTACACAAAATTTCAATTAAATCGGTTGTATAGAACTTGAGATAATGCCGGTACCGTGTGGAAAAAAGTAGTTTCGAGAAAAACGCGTTTAAAAAAGTGAGTCAAATTTCAGGCAGTCTAAGTCATTTATTAGTGCGCTAGGCACTGCGTCCCTAACGTAACTGTAGCTCTTAAAATAATTTTAATTAAAATATATGAAAAAAAAATCGAATTTTTCAAAATTCTAGAGTAGAATACCCCCTTAAAGTATGCCTCTTTATGACCAAAAACTGTCCAAATCCAACCCAAACTTGTCAAGCTCTTTGGTGCCGAATATGTGGACCCAAGTATCTATCATTATCTTTTGACTGAAAATGTCGGTCAATATGCAATTCAAAGAGAATCCTTTTCTGCTAATGGTAAATCTGTGTATCAAAAATAGGTTGAATGTTGTCAACACTTGACTGAGCCCCCATATACCTAATATAAAAATGTTCGAACTTCCGGTTGACTGTATACTGCATATACCGGCCAATATTAGAATTAGCTCAATGAAAATTGCAGAACTAAAATAGATAGAATTGGGTGATAATTTGATCTATCCCCATATAACTATTACTAGGGTTTTCGAACATTCTAATGACTTTGCTCCATATGATTGGTGATTGTATATGAGGTGCTTAATGAAAACCAGGGAATATTTTTTTAGTATGTGGTTTGATAATACAATTCCCATAATACGTCTAATGATTTTCGTTTTTCTAACAAATCTTATGCCGAATTTGTCGGTTAGTGCTTGCTTGCTTAGATTCCGATCTTCTGGTTGACGTTCTACATCTTAAGGTATTCCACCGGCAAGTTGCAAGAATATAAAATGTTCGGTAGCACCAGAACCTTTCTTACTTTTTTGATTTATGGTTTACTACGAAATTTTGGAAAGCGTTCATAAAGCATTTCCAGACGAGTGGTAACACACACATAAAAAATACTGCAAGAGTCGTTAGAACACTTTTGTCGCATGTTTACGATCTAACAAACGTGTAGGTGAAGTTATTTAAAAGCAGGGAGAGAAGAGAGAGTGGCAAGGCATAGTGATGAGAGATTAGACTGATAAGGTCATAAATTAATATGTAGCTGTCAAAAATAGTATATATTACACCAACAATAAAAAAAAATCATTATTTATTGTGATAAGTCAGAGCGAACATAGAATTGACTCGGGCAAATAAAGAATTTTCTTGATTCTGTATTTTTAGGCGATGCTCCAATCTTGTGCCATTCGTCATGTTTTCAATTGCATACCTACTAATAAGACCTTGGTATCCTGCAGTTCACAAGTAACTGACACCTGTTTATGATAAAAATCTGTAAATAAGAGGCAGCCTGATGTATCCGCCGCTCGATCATTACTGATATTATTATTATTTTCTCTAAATAACTATTTTTAGAGATTCGGATCCATCTTTTCTAGTACTGCAGGATATTGTTATAGTCCCTTTGTCTCTCTCTCAAAAATTTCTTGGTTAGGACACATATTTATTAAATCTGTCTTAAGTTTTGAAAAGAAATATTTAAAAGGAACAGGTATTATAACTTGACCCAATATATTGTTGATAATCAAATTTGGCCTTAACTGCTCTTTAAATATTGGTTCAACATTTTTTGACACAAATAATCTACGATGCTTGACTCAAATTTGTATGCCAACTTTGCAATTTTAACTGTTTGTTTATCGGTGCTTTGATATGTACAACTGCATCCCTATTTCCACCCAATCATTTTTCTCACTTTCTGGCATTCCCACACTTCCAACGTTTTCTTTGGTCAGCCGGCGCAGCTGTTGCCTCGGCTGCCTCAGTTGCCACATTTTCATTTCCTTTGCCACAGCTGGTATTACAAGAGCTGTCAGCACTTCTACTTGTTTTTCACTTTTTATACCCTGAACAGGGTATATTAAGTTTGTCACGATGTTTGTAACACCCAGAAGGAACGGTCGGAGTCGATTTAGCCATGTCCATCTGTCCGTCTGTATATATACGAACTAGTCCCTCAGTTTTTAAGATATCGTTTTGAAATTTTGCAAACGTCATTTTCTCTACAAGAAGCTGCACATTTGTCGGAACTACCGATACTGAACGATCGGTATAGAGTTCTTGTATGGAAAACTTTCACATTTCACAATGTATTTTCACAAAAGTTGACACAGGTTATTTTCTAAATCAACAATGTAATCTCCTAAGAAATTGTTCAGATCGGATTACTATAGCATATAGCTGCCATACAAACTGAATGCTCGAAATTAAATGCTTGCATGGGAAACTTCCTCATTTGACGATATATCTTCACGAAATTTGGTATGAGTTTTGTTTTACAGAAATAATGTAATATGAGAAAGAATTATTCAGAGCGGCTGACTATAGCATACAACTGCCATACAAACCGAACGACAGGAATCAAGGGCCTGTATGGAAAACTTTGGCATTTGACGTGGTATCTTCACGAAATTTGGTATGGATTACTGCTTAAGGTAACAATATAATCTTCATAAAAATTATTTAGAACGGATTACTATAGCATATATGTAGCTTCCATACAAACTGAATACATAGTTAYTAACAGAAATGCACCTGTAAAGGGTATTGAGCTTCCGTGCAACCGAAGTTAACGTTTTTTCTTGCTTCCTTTTGCAAGCGTTTTTGTATTCTCATCGAGTTATCAATTTTTTTTGAGCCAGTTATTGCTGGTTTGTCCATTGTGGTCACGTTTGATAAGCGCAACTAATATTATATAATAATAATATGTGATGACGCTCCCAACTTGGCAATAGTTAAACCTCAAACATGTTCCACAGATGTTAGTTAATAACATGCATTCACATTCATACGCTTTATTTTTATAGTAATCCTTTGTTCTAGGTTGACTTAGTATTTGTTATTTGTTTACTGTAATGGTTTGCAAGAAGGAGAAACTTAATCACAGGTCTGGAAATGTATAGTGTAAGTTTTAATAATAATAAGTATTAGAGCGTTGAAGTTTTTGGAGAATATTATTTATAAATTTATTTCTTTTTTCGAAATTTTTCGTTCGTGAAACATTTTCGTCTCTTTCACATTTTTTAATTTATTTCGGAATTTCAGTAAAAAGGTAACATGCAACCATGTTACTACTTTCCTAAAAAACATTACGAATTTTTAATATACGATTATATTTTGAAGTTGCTGGAGACTGTGTCTCCGTGTGTCTATTTTTATGAAATTGATTGGTACGTAAGATACTGTTGAGGGGTAATTTCGCACCAATCCCACGGTAACACCCGCGGTATATACAAGAAGCGCTTCAAAGAGTAGACAGAAAGTGTGTGATATAAACTTAGCCGAAGAGAATAAATGTAATATATTGCGTTGATGTGGAAAAGTCAATCAGAGGAATAAAATTCCTTATGTTTGAGATATGACCAAATTTAATGGTATTTTTATTAATAATTTTAATAAAATGACATCACGTTAGGTGGAAAATCGAAAATCATTACACACGCTATATTGGGAACATAGTAATGGACAATAATTTTTGCCATTTTCATTTTCATTTAATTTCAAGCAATTTTATAAATTCATGTGTAACTCATATACTAACAGACATATTCAGCATAGGGTTTGTTAGAATAGCTAAAGCCATAATAAGTAGCGCGTAATCCAAGTAGATGTACTTTTTTCAATACCTTTTTTGACAGTTCAGGCGTGAGTGTTTCGCACGCTTCGCTCAACCAATGGTCAACACACTCGGGCTACTTAACGAACTATTCGCGACACCATAACCCATATTGAGACCCAGCATTCAATTTTGGATAAGATTCGTTAGAATAGTCAAAGGTTTGATGCGGTTTGTGGACTCATCGGTCCATATTTCTTCAAAAATGATGCCGGTGAGGACGTAACTGTCAATGAGGACAGTTACCGCGTTATGATAACCGACTTTTTGATGTCTGAAATTTGGTTTCAAAAAGACGGCGCCATTTCCCACATATCGAATCAATCAATAGATTTTTTGATAGAACACTTCGGAGAGCAGATAGCTTCACGTTTAGGGCCGGTCGATTGGAATCCAAGATCGTTGGATATCACACCGCTAGACTTTTTCCTATGTGCCAATGGCAAGTTTTCTGCCGATTTTATTCAATTCAGGCACAAAGATACACTGTAAGTAAAAAAAAATACGCTCACTCGATCTCAATGACATAACTCGCATATTGGTATGTATATATGTGTTGAATATAAATTCAAATGGTTTTTATGGACATGGACATATTATTGTGAGGTAAGGATTCCCTCATCAGTAGGAACTGGAGTCTGGTAATGGAGGCCTTGAAAAGTTCTAATCCGATATGGATAGTTTTTGGTTATAAATGGTCTACACATTTTATGTTTCTGATCGATTGTCCAGTGAGGATTTCATGGCATTTCATGTATTGAAAGTGAAGTTATTGCGTTTTAAGTGTCAATATGTTTGTGTTATCGGTGCGAAAATGAGCTGCGAACAAAGAGCCAACATTGAATTTTGTTTTAAAATTGGTAAAACTTTTTCTGAAACGTTTCAATTTATGAAACAAGTTTATGGCGATGATTGCCTATCCCGTAGCAGAGTGCACGAGTAGTTTCAACGTTTTCAAAGTGCTCGTGAGGACATAAATGACGTTCAACATGTGGGCCAATCAAAATACGTGATCACCGGAAATTCCATCGAAATTGTGCGTGAATTTACCAAAAATCAGCCGACATCATCATTGAAATTTAAGGAAATGGAATTGAACATCTATAAAACATGGATTTATCGTATTTTGACCGAACATTTGGGCTTACGAAAAGTGTGTGCACGGTTTGTTCCGCACAAATTGACTGACGACCAAAAATTGCTCAGAATCCAACGTTCGTCATTGTGAACAATTATTTGACCAAAATCACATTTTATCCATTAACCACTCCCCGTATTCACTTGATAAGGCACCTCAAGGAAAAATGCGTTTGCCCATGAAAGGAAAGCGTTATGCGGACGTAGAGGCCATTTCAAAGGCTGACGGTCATACCGGCCGTCACACTAAAACACTCGTTCGACATGCTTTTGGACCGTGCGAAAAGCTGTATTGAAGCAGAAGGAGACTATTTGGAATAAAATGAATTGATTTTGGCGAAAAAATCATTTATTCTGTTATTTCTTTTAAGTCCTGTTTACTTTGGAATGCTCCTTGTACATTGCGACAAAAAGGAAATCGTACATAATACGGAAAATATTTAATCATCATGTTTATTTTGTCGCCTTTAAAGTAATCCCCATTAAATGTAACACACTTATGCCAATGGTTTTTGCATAAGCATTTTTTGAGATGGCCTTGAACTCCTTCAGCGAATTTTGTTTTATTTCTTCGATCGACTGAAAACGAGTTCCATTTCGATGGCTGTTGTCTTTTTTGCATGTCAAAGTCATAAATCCAGGTCTCATCGGCAGTTATAATGCTCTCCATAAATATGGAATAGAAATTCGCATGATCAAGAATATCCAAAGAGACCTGTTTGCGGTAGTCGAGCAAGAACGCGTTTCATACACAAAATATCCACCAAAATCATTCGAGCGGACTAGCGAGAGATGTCGATGTTTTTTATCATCTCTCTATAATCTTTCCTGGTGATTTTAAAGCACCATATCTTTCACTTTTAATATTTTCAACAGTTGAATAGGTCGAAAGTCGTCCAGAACGAGGCATGTCTTCAACGATCGCTCCACCGTAGGCTTATTTTATTGATAAAACTGAATCACCGAAAACCTTTGCCAATATACGCAGTGATTCCACAGATGAAATTGCCTCATTGTTAAACAAAATTTGACTAGAAAATATCGGATCTTCTTAGAACTTTTCAAAAGCGCACATTTATTATGAAGTGTAATTAGTTTTTATAAACTTTTAATACACTCTTGTCCGAGTTGCTGCGTACGATACCGAATCCCTTCTCAACGATCCTCGAGTACACCCTCTGCTGCGGCTGCTATATTTTCTTCACTTCGTGCGAGACATTCTGAATATTATCCAATAATAAATGCTGGGTCTCAAGATCGGTGATGGATAAATGGTGATGAATTTGAATATAATTGAGAAATTTCAAAAATTAATGTCCATTACTTTGACCCCAATATAGCATAAACACGGAGCTTCCCAAAGCAAAATCAATTTATTTTACTCAAAATAGTCTCCTTCTGCTTGAATACATCTTTTTGCACGGTCCAAAAGCGTGTCGAATGAGTGTTTTAGCTCGTTGGCCGGTAGGGCCGCCAGTATGCCGATGAAAGCCTTTTGAATGGCCTCTACGTCCGCATAACGCTTTCATTTCCTGGGAAACTGCGTTTTTCCGAACGGGAAGAAGTCGCACGGTGCCATATCAGGTGAATACGGGGAGTGGTTAATGGTTAAAATGTGATTTTTTGTGAAATAATCGGTCACAAGCGTCGATCGGTGAGACGGTACACACCTTTCGTAAGGTCAAATATTCGGTCAAAATGCGAAAAATCGATGTTTTGGAAATATCTTTGTCTAAAATTTTTTATTTCTAATTTCTTCTGCGAAATCATGCTAGCGGTAATTCAGTTTTATCAAAAACCTTGAAGACATGCCTGGTTCTGGATGATCTTCGACCTCTTAAACTGATGAAAATATTAAAAAAGTAGAGCATATGGTGCTAGAAAAACGTCCAATGGCAAGATAGCCCGACATTTCTCGTGAGTCCGTTTAAATGGATATTTTAAATATGATACGCCTTCTTGCTCGACTTATCCCGAAAAAGCTGATTTTTTTTTTCAAAAAGAGTTCCATTAACATATCTCTTTGGATATGCTTGATAGTGAGAATTCCGATCACACATTCATGGAGAGGATTGTAACTGCCGAAGAGAAACGCAAACAAGTTAACGATCATCGGAATAGAAGAAAAATGTCCGCTCAAAAATCAAGGCGTGTCATTTTTCGTTTCAATATTCGTGTTTTGGGAGTTCAACAGGGAGTTCTATATGACCATATTATATTGCTTAAGAACATCTGTTGAAAACGACCGTAATTGTGGAACATCAATTCATGGATCAAGTGTTTTGATGTATAATTAAATATTTTTCGTTTTATTTGACACAATAATATAATCAGTCCCGGTTTTCCTCAGAATTTCATATATATATGTACTTCAATCAATAATTCCTGACCTGAACCTAGCCGCATTTTACTAGATTCGTATGTATATGCTGCTTGAATATGGCCGATATATTTCTCAAATGCGATTGGTCGAACCACCATCATCTGAGCGCATGATGTTTAAAGAACAAGCCACTTCTCAAGTCTTTAAGTACTTCATTGTGCTAAAGCTTTAATCAGTAGTCAATTATAGAGGAACGCGAGCAGTTGCTACGGAATAAATAAACTTCTTGTGAACTACATACATAAATATATACAGAAATATGCGTTTCGTGATTTTTGTGCTTATCTGCTATGTTGCCTTAGCAGTAAAGGGTATGTGACAAAAAAAAAAAATAAAAAATAACGACTGTTCTCCAATTTTTGGGACAGCAATGTTATATATTTAATCGGTGAAAAGAAATTAGACTTTAACTGCAAGTGTAAATTGTTCTTTTGCATAGCTATATACTATTTGAATACATAATGAAAACTATTGATATCTGGGTACAGCTCAGAATACATTGAACGGAAAACTGTTGCAGTGTCAATGAAATAAAAACTACTTTTCTATCTCTTTCTGCGAATAGTTGCATTTTCTGTTTCCTTATACACTTGGAATTAATGTAGAAACCCACTTTAACATCGGAAGGTTTCGAAAAAGGCCCAAAAGTTCGATGCGCTCGGAGTGCACACCTCAAACTTTAAACGCGTTTTTCTCAAACCACACTTTTTTAAACAGGCGAACATTATTCCGTTCGAACTACTCAACCGATTTGCTTAATTTTTTTTTTAAATGTTTACAAAACGTCTGGCTATCGTCCCTACTAGATTCATAATTTTATATAATTTATTGACAATGTTATGATAAAATTTATGTATAACAAGTAAGGAAGGGCTAAGCTCGGCTGTCACCGAACATTTTATATTCTCGCATGATAAGGTGATAATCGAGATTTCAGGCGTGATTGTAAACTGATTTCACCCATATTTGGTACATGTTATCAGAGTGTTAAGAAAATATTATATACCGAATTTCATTGAAATCGGTGGAGTACTTCCTTAGATATGGTTTTTGGTCCATAAGTGGGCGACGCCACGCCCATTTTCAATTTTTAAAAAAAGCCCGGTTGCAGCTTCCTTCTGCCATTTCTTCCGTAAAATTTATTGTGTCTGACGTTTTTTGTTAGTCGGTTAACGCACTTTTAGTAATTTTCAACATAACCTTTGTATGGGAGGTGGTCGTGGTTATTATCCGATTTCTTCCATTTTTGAACTATATATGGAAATGTCTGAAGGAAACGACCCTATAGAGTTTAGTTGACATATCTGTAGTAGTTTTCGAGATATGTACAAAAAAGTTTTCCAAAAAAATTACGTCCAAATATGCCCCTCCCTAATGCGATCTTTTGTGCCAAATTTCATTTTAATATCTTTATTTGTGGCTTACTTATGACACTTTATAGGTTTTCGGTTTCCGCCATTTTGTGGGCGTGGCAGTGGGCCGACTTTGCCCATCTTCGAACTTAACCTTCTTATGGAGCCAGGAAATACGTGTACCAAGTTTCATCATGATATCTCAATTTTTACTCAAGTTACAGCTTGCACGGACGGACAGACAGACATCCGGATTTCAACTCTACTCGTCACCCTGATCACTTTGGTATATATAACCCTATATCTGACTCTTTTAGTTTTAGGACTTACAAACAACCGTTATGTGAAAAAAGCTATAATACTCTCTTTAGCAACCTTGTTGCGAGAGTATAAAAAGTTAAATACTTTTGTTTTATCAACATTTTATCATGATTCTAGTAGGACGATAATCATTCCCGTACTTTTTAAGAATAAATTGGGTTTTTGTGTTTCAGATGATCCAAACATGAGAAATCGTGTCCGCCGGTGAAAAAACGCATCTCATTCACCCATCCATTTCTCCGAAAGATGTCATCAAAAAATTCCGAAAACATTTCTTTATACACTCCACGATATACCACATCATATGTGAAAAAAGTTCTATTGTAGAATAAAAATTTCTAAGAAAAAAAATATGTCAAAATAGGCCAGATTAACCCATTGACCCCTTAAAATAATCGTTATCAAGGCATTGATATTTATGCTACAGAAACATTTTTTTATACATGAGAATTTCTTCTGTATGAGTCAGCTTATGTGTGTGGATACTGCGAATTAAACCGTATAGATTTGCTAGTTACATATATGCAAAGAAAAATGTACTCTTAAAATATGCAATGCTACGTACAATTATTTTGGTGACATAACGTTATTTTATAAATTGAGCACAAGTATCAAACCGATTTTAATTTTTTTTCTATATTTTTCTTTAGCTGATGCCGATGAAGATTGCGAGGGAAGACGATGTAAAAATGGTGAATGCATTGATGATCTGGACTGGTGTAATGGGTCTGTGGAGTGCTTAGATGGATCTGATGAAATGGATTGTAAATCAACATTATGCTCTGATGGAGAATTTAAATGTAACTATGGTGCTTGTATACCGATTGAAAAGGCTTGTGATAAAGAATTCAATTGCTTGGATGGCAGTGATGAATCGTTTCAAATTTGTAATGATTTTAATGTGGAAGTGGCGGATGCATAGATTTAAGCAAAAAATGTGATGGCAAATTCGATTGTCCCGATCAAACCGACGAACATCCGCTTTTGTGTGGCTAAGTACCGCCATTTAAGTCATTCCTAAGCTTTATTTTCAACCCATTTTGAAAATGAGTCGCAAAAGTGAATATCAAAGAAAACAAACAAGCATTTTCTCTTAATGTGAATAGTGTAACTCTTCATATGTATATGAGTTATTTAAATACAAACCTATGTGAAAAACATAAATCTTGAATTTTTCTTCTTTCATGAGTGCTGAACCCTATATCTAAATTTTACAGCACCTAAAGCTGATCGGAATTCACATTATGTTCCAAAGTAGACATGACTTAAAATAAAAACAGAACAAATGGTTTTTTCACCAAAATCAATTTATTTTATTCCAAATAGTCTCCCTTTTCTTCAATATAGCTTTATGCACGGTCCAAAAGCATGTCGAACGAGTGTTTTAGCTCGTTGGCCGGTATAGCCGCCAGTATGCCGGTGCAAGCCTTTTGAATGGCCTCTACGTCTGCATGACGCTTTCTTTTATGGGCAAATGCATTTTTCCGAAAAGGGGGTGCCTTATCAGATGAATACGGGGAGTGTTTACCGGTTAAAATGTGAATTTGGTCAAAGAATCGGTTGCAATTTTTGGTCGTCAGTCAATTTGTGCGGAACAAACCGTGCACACACCTTTCGTAAGCCCAAATGTTCGGGCAAAATACCATAAATCCATGTTTTATAGATGTTCAATTCCATTTCCTTGAATTTCAATGATGATGTCGGCTGATTTTTGATGAATTCACGCACAGTTTCGATGGAATTTCCGGTGATCACGGATTTTGATTGGCCCACATGTTGATCGTCATTTATGTCCTCACGAGCACTTTGAAAACGTTGAAACTACTCGTGCACTCTGCTACGGGTTAGGCAATCATCGCCATAAACTTGTTTCATCTGTTCAAACGTTTCGATAAATATTTTACCAATTTTAAAACAAAACTTAATGTTGGCTCTTTGTTCGCAGCTCATTTTCGCACCGATTACAGACATACTGTCACTTAAAACGCAATAATTTCACTTCCAATCCATGAAATATCATGAAATTTCCACTGGACAATCGATAAAATAGCAGATTCTAACGCGCCAGTCGACATATAAATGGCGCCATCAGGGGCGTTAGATGCAAATTCCTGTTTACTTTGGAACGCACCTCGCATATGATATGCATTGATGAATATCTCGTAAACGTTTAACTTTATTAAAATTCATAAAACACCATTTTGTTGACAATAAATTTCATACACAAATATAAGTTTTCTAATTTGTAATGATTTTTTTTCAGTTTTTTTCAACTTTGCTTTCGGGTAATTGTTTAGTTGCCGCAAAGTGGCTGCCGAATCATTAAAAATAAGAGTGCTTAATATTTTGAAAGTTTTGAACAGTTTGAATAAATTTATTTGAACTATTATATTAAGAACTTTCGATCTCTCCAAGTGTAATAGTCTATACAATTCATCTAATCACGTTAATTTATGACTTGCCGTCAGTCTCGATTTATTTTGGTAATAGTCTCTGTTAAGGATTAATGTCATGCCATATATAATTTGTGCGTGTCTACATATTTCGTGTTTGAATTTTCTTTTTTTCCTTTCCATGGTCGATTCATACAACATGTGAACGTTTAATTGAATTAAGGAAGTCGGTTGTTGTTCGCTAGAAAGGAAGTTGTCACCAGTTATGGACATTTCACGTGTGACTCATAAATAATAATTTCAATCATATTCTGCAAAAACTCGACACTTAATAAATATTTCAATAATTTCAAGAATTTATAATTCCAATAATGAACTTGCAACACACAGCTTGTAGTCTTATGAAACAAAAAACATTCAATCACGCGCAGCCATACACAAGGGAACACCGCCGATCGGACCAAACGAGAGAACATCAAACTCGATAATATAACTAGTAACCAAATATAATCGCGGAGTGTCAACAGCCGAATGCTAAAAATGGGTGTTTCAGCAGACAGTATGCCGGCCATTGTCTGTCGTCACACGCCGTTGGAGGAGGCGGAAAAGTGGTAGATACCAAAACTGTGCAAATGCTTCTAATGATTGAAGTGTGCCAAGCAGGTGCCAGCACAAAAGTGGAAGCAGAGACAGCAACAGCAAATGTAGGGAGAAAAACACCCCAATCACAGCAACAAAAGCGCAAGGAGAAAAAAAGTACAACAAGGTGCTGAAATGCCAATTCTGTGGCACCTCCAAGCGCGAATGCGAATTGCTATAATTTTCAATCAATAAAAGCCATTTAGAGCAGCCTAAGTCAGCGCAGCCAGGTTGGCACGACGTATATTCACTACCGCTGTAATATGGTTGGAGCCTTATGAACACACGCACACACGCGCATGCACATAAGACTGACATATTAAGACATAGACTCGTAAATGCACGCTTAAAAGGCATTTAACCGTAAAAGGAGGGTATTAACAACAGCAGTGGCAGACTTTGGGCGGCGGTGGCTGCGGCGCAAGCGGCGGGAGTCGCTGTGGCAATGACATTGAACGGCGCAATTGCGAACAACGGGTGCAATGGCGGAAAAAGTCGTCGGCGACGGCTAAGAGAATCGGCGATTAAAAAGTCTACACCGGAAGTGGTGTGGGCGCGCATTGCCTCAAGGCTTTCATTGCGTCAGCAGGTGCGGTATACCTAAACACATATATACAAAGCATACTTAGTAGCAACTGTCATTGACAGCTGTCCAATAAATCCTTCAAATACAACAAATACACTTTTACATTTATTTTCAATATTTTTTAATTTGCTTGTTATTTTCTTTTATGTGATTAGGCGCGAAAATTGACAAACGTGTCCAGTGGCCAAGTTGACAGCCGCTAAGCGAGGACAGTCGAACTGATGGACAGTTGTGGCAACTGTGGCAAGTCACCCGGTGGCTGTTTAATTGGACATATTTCTTTTGACTGACAAAAAAAAACAGAAAGGAAGTGTACGCGACTCGATGCTCCACCTTGAAAAATAAACACTCTTTTCGCTCAAGTGTGTAAATTTTAATTCTCATGCTACATAAAGTATAACGTTTCAAACTATTTGAATAAATGTAGAGTTAAATACATGTATCTAAATCAGCAAAATTACAACATAAGCTAAAATCCGCGTGATGTCCATCCATAAATTAAAATAAAGTCATCTTGACCATCCATGGCACCATGTATGATCATAATCGGACTACTGCCACGCCCAAAAATTGCTATTAATTGGAAATGTATAACATGCTCTAACTAAGCTTCTAATCAATCACATAAAGGCATTCCATTTTTCGTTTGAAAATCTCAAAAAACCGTTAAACCATAGCAACCAAGTTCGTTCAGGAGTACTGCCTTCAATAGTGTTCAAATGGGTAACATCGGCTAATAACCCCACACAGTCACTATATAATGGTAATGTTGAAAACTACTAAAAGGGCGAAACTAACTAAATGAATACACAGCCAATATGCTACCGTTAGCCATGTATGGGGTCATAATACTTGTAGATAATGGAACACCTATAGTCTAAATATCATACATCAAAATCTATACAACCAATTGCATCAAAACTTTATTCTGACATTCCTAAGTTGCTGTGTGAAAATGACGATATCTGACCATAACCACCTTACTTCCTATATAAACGAATTTTTCATTCCGTCTGATCCATAAACAAATCGTATACAATCTTATTTTCGCGCTAATAGTGTCTTTAAGGTGGGCTTAAGTTTATTTTTCAAGCCTGCAGTTACCGAAAATATAGGGGACCCCTAAGGCAACTTTTTACTGCAAATATCACAGCATATAATATCTTAATGAAATTCAGAGAGATCCTCTTTTTAATAACATTGTAGTGAAATACTTCTGATAGCCCCATAAGCACAAAGATACACGCGGAAGTTCGAAAAATTTTATATAATATTAGGCTATTTGGGCTAAGGAAATATTGAGCTGATTCAACCTAATTTCCACACAGAAATATTATTATACTCTGAGTTTCAATTATATATCCAACACAGCGACCTGTATTTTATGTCAAAAGTCAATTATATTTATTGTGGGAGGCTATGGTTGTGAACAATTTTGGTTTGATTTGGATAATTTTCTAGCATTTGGTGGCATACTAAACAGGAACTAAAAGTTTCATTTATTGCTTCTAGATGTGTACACTGGAAAGCAAAAGAAAATTTAAATTCGTATTATATGGTAAGTAGGCATGGTTGTAGTCCGGTTTCGTTATTTTCACACTATAACATAGTAATGTTAAAAATTTCGTTCAGACGTTCTTCCTCTCGGTTTTTTCCCCAAATATCCAATATATTAAATTTTGTTTCATTGGTTGAGTTTGTATTACAAAAATTGTATATGATCTCAACTCCTCTTATGGATCGACCGAATACGTTCTATGTATGTTTTGGATTTGAAGCGTGTCAATGAGGGACTCATACCAAAAAAACTTTGAGTCGTGGTCGCAAAAGAGGTGTTTAATAAGGCAGCATTCATCAAAGGCACTTATATTGTGGGTGGGTTTATTAAATATTGTCGGAACTGTCCTACAATATATATAGAATGGCGCCCCAAACATGACTGAAACTGAAAAGAAAATATGTAAGTAAGTTATCAAGTCCCGGTTTCGTCGACTAATGAATGCTTAATTTATAAGCAACATTTTTTAATACAAAATTTCCATGCCTTTCAATTTCTGGTCTTTGAGTTTTGCAAATGCGAGAGTATAAAGTGCTCGGTTACACCCGAACTTAACCATGCCGTACTTTATTTATTTTATTAACTGTGCTCTACACTTATCCTTGTGTCCGAAATATTATGCTAGCCAAAAATTTTGGGGAGTAGCAGATGGACCTCTTATGATACTTTCAAGATGCTTTCAAAATTTTTATTAAATGATCTCCATGACAACAACCAATATTATTATAATCTCAATAATTTTGTATGTTTTTACGAGAAGGCTTTATAGGCATTTTAAGGAATCTTATGCATTAAAAAGGGCAAAATTCGCAAACAAACTCTTGCAAAGTGTAATTTTCAATCCCATCGACCCATTAGCCATTAAATAATTGCTCAGGTATGATAAAAATTAATGTCAGGATATATGGTAAGGCTTATCGGTCTCAACGTTTCGATAGACGCAATATATGTCATATATGTATATGAGTTTCTATATGTGAGACATGGTAACATTTCATTACTTTTTTATCACTTGCCTTAATGGGATGAGTACGTATACTAATGTAGTACTTGAGATTCTTGTCTTAAAATGTTCAATTTCTTTAAAACCAAGTCATTGAGCTATACATTCGTATTTCCATACACTTGCAACCAGTTGTTTTATTCACCTAACGGTTGTACGTATCACCTGAAATCAATTGAGGTATCACCAAGATGCCTTATCAGAGCTAGTGTGAAAAATGGATGATGAGCTTGGCACCGCTAACTTTCTGATGAAATCCCATATCTCGGTACACGACTAACCAATTTCGACAAAATTTGGTACGTGTCATTCTTCTTGAATTCTTATTTCACATTGTGAAAAAGGACGAAATTAGACAACAACAATACCTACTTTAATTTTAAATTCCACCGCATATATCGGCCAATATGTGAGTTATCCCAATGAAAATAAGAAAGCATGTTGTACTCATCTTTGTGCCTAAAATAGAATTTGAGCGAAAACTTAGCCTAGTTCCTATATAATTAATATCAGGATTTTCGAACATCGGGTTGATGTGATTGGTTTTACACCTTAAAATATTTCCCTGGCTTTGATTCTTGCAAGTTGAAAGAGTATAAAACTTTCAGTTTCAACCGAACCTAGCCCCTCCTTACTTGCTTAATTATGTATTAGTCATGTATTTACTTCGCATAGTACTTCAGGGCTATATTATATCGCAGGAATCTACCTATTGTTTGATAGTGGCTTTTCTTTCCCGTGTACACAGTCTCTAAACTTTTTGGCTTTCTAATTTTACTTAAATTTCACAACAGATAGATGTTCTATACTTTCACGGAAGATTGTTTTATGGTCACATCTGTTTTATAGGTCATATTAAAGAATATTTTAATCGCCAAAACTGTTCCCTCAAAACCAACTAAGAATCTCTATAAAAAAACTAAATTTTCCTCTTATTATTTTTGGCAGTTTGCTTTTCCTATTATTCTTGATGAATCAGTCAACTGCGTTGTGATCTTAACTAACTGAGTTACTGTTGCCCATACGTACCATACACCTTGACGATAGTGGTCGTGTCTATGCAGCAACAATAAAGCGGTAATCGATTTTTAATCGTCCGTCTTCAATTGCAAACGACGCACACAGTGTGTGGAATAAATATGATGACGGCGAAATGAAGAGGTCAGTGAAGCGGATGAGCAAACCTACTGAGATGCATTACCGATGGCTCATCAGTTGCTGTAGTTCGTAAATAAGACTCGAAAGGAGTATACGTCACCAAAGAGAATGAATATGTATAGTTTAAATAATCGTAATGGCAAACGTCAACCGTGGATAACAGTTGTACTCACTCACTTAATGACAACCCTGTTTTTATACTTCTTTTCCTCCTCTTCTTGGTAGAGCACCGTGGTCCCAAGCGGTCGGGCAAATCAAGTTACCGAAACGCTTAATACTCGCTACTAACGTTCAATGTGCCTTTTAACGGCTGAATTGAACTTCCGTTATATTTCTAAACTGGTTGCAACGTGGTCTTTGTTTAATTATAGCGCTAAACAATATTTTTTCCGACACTTGTACAAGCGTTTCAACCAGTTACTACCAAAGTCTACTCTTATATACCTTTGTAATTGCACCTTATTTCATTCTTACTCTCAAACGCCTGCCAGTCTTAATGATTTTCGGAAGGATTTAGTTTTGCCACATGCCACAAGATCGTTAAGCGCGCTTGCATCATCATTAACTGTTAATTAATTTGACAGCTGAGCGCGTGTGTGGCGCTTCTTAACCATGAACGGAAGTATATTATGTTTTTATAGATCTCTATTAGGCCACTCTTCTAGAAGCACATGCAAGCTTTAGATTATGTCTTCAAAGCGGAAAAAGTGTTAATTTCGAAAGCGCGGAAGTTATTTAACTTCAGACTCTTTTAGTACAAAGTATAAGTTTGGCACGCTTTCAGCGTTCGGAGTAATCATTTAGTGTGTACTATTTGCTCTTGGGTAAAAAGGAGGATCGTTAGTTGAGTTACTTCGACTGGCTATGAAGGTGTCTACAATCTAGAGTTCTTCTGAACAGAAAATTCGAATTGACATCGGAGTGATATTTTTGGCATACTGAACCTAAAAGAAGATACAGACCGATTTCATCATATCTCACATGTTAACCGGTGCACATATAAAACTCTGAAGAGATGAATATCCTCATTTTATTTATAAGGGTTTGGGGAGTATATAGGATCCGGACCCCTGATCCATAAATTGTTATTAATTATTACATAGCACCGGGCTGCCTTAAAAACTCCGAAACTGAAAAGAATTGTCTTCGACTCCACCACTCTTTTTCTTTACTGGACCTATGGACCCGGAAGGAATTGTCTTCGATTCCCCTCTCTCTGTTTCTTTACTTTCTTATTGGTTTCAGTAATCAAGTATTTGGGCCCAATCCACAAAAAAGGAGACCCCACAA
>NW_017534442.1:989964-1032016 GCF_001853355.1 Bactrocera latifrons
TGGCGCCACGTAGCGAAAAGAAGAAACGACTGGCGCGCTGTTGTTAACTCGGCTATAATCGCGTAAGCGGTGTCTACGCCAATTAAGAAGAAGAAGAATCAAGTATTTACAGAAAAAATTGAGATTAACGCCTGTTTCCAGAGTAGAACCTAAGAATCTATCTTAAAACATTACACATTTATGAGCCGCTGCTTCAAGACAGACGCCCTCTTGGAAGGCTCCACCAGTAGCTAAGCTATTGCCAGCATACTACATACCGTTGTACTTACAGAGGTCTCTTGTCGAAATCGTTTTATATAATATTCCCCCTCTCTTGGTCGCTGTATTTAAGTAAGTAAGTATTTATGAGAGAGCGGGAAAGACTGAGAAACCGTAGGTATATACCTTTCACCACTGATATCACACGACTATAAATTACATATGTCTTCTTCTTCTTCTATACATATGTATATGCTGGTAAATGTATACATAAATGCGCACGAATCTACTTTGAGTAATACTTTGGCTTAAGCCGCACCATTAACGATGCCCCACAATTCGGACGAAGATGACCGGCTGTCTAATGCCCTAATTGCTACTGCCACAAATGAACGTAATTATGCAGCTATTTCGTCTGCTATAGACGCAACGACGATAACGGTAAGCAACAATGATGAGACAGGTCGACAAATGCTTATACGGAAAGACTTATGAGACAACGAAATTGTAGGTGTTAGTCGGTTGAATACTTTCGAACATTATATGGACCAAATGGGTTTAAGAAAATTAAGGAAAATGCAAAGCAAAGCCGTGCAAATAAATCCAAACTATGTGAAAAGAGGGGCAGCATTCATTAAGAAAACAAAAAAAACAACGAACGGGCAGGCAAATCTAAATCTCTTTTGTCTCAAATACGTTTTGGTGATTGATTATTTTCGTATGTAAATCATATGACAAATTAATCAACGCTAATGACACTCTACGGCCACTTGACAAAGAAGCATTCCACCGAAGTTAACACAGCACTGTTGGCTACCCTGTAGGGAAATAAACGAGGTGAGCAATCGAAATATTCAGAAACTAGCTTAAGTCATAAAAAGTAACTTTTTATATTACACTTACGCTATTTATGTATACAGGGTGGGCCATTTAACGTTTTAAATTTCAATTATCTATATTTCGACATTGGAAACGTCAAATACCATTCGGAAAGTGACGGATATTCAGTAAAAAGTCTAAAATTTACGTAGTGGGTCGCTATTCACTAGAAGAAAACTTTTTTCCAAAGATCGTTTGATCGAGGATGGTCAATTTTACCGAAAAATCATCCTTTCGGACTAGGTTCATTTCCACGTTACGTTAACAAGCAGAATTGTCGCATTTGGGGCACAGAAAACCCGCACGTAATCGTCGAGAAGCTACTGCACCCAGCACGAATCACTCTATGGTGCGGATTTTGGTCTGATGGAATCATCGGCCATTTTTCTTCGAAAATGAAGAAGGAACCGCCGTAACCATCAATGGTGAGCGATATCGCGCAATGTTAACCACATTTTCAAGCAAATTGAAGAGGAAGGTTTGGACAATATTTGGTTCCAGCAGAGCGGCGCTACGTACCATACAGCAAAGGCAACACTCAATCTTTTACGCCCTATCGAAAATCGCATAATCAGCTAAAGAGGTGAAGTGAATTGGCCTCCCAGAAGCTGCGATTTAACTCCGTTGGACTATTTGCTGTGGGGAGCTGTTAAAGATAAATGTTACACTAAGCATCCAGAAACAATTTAAGATCTAAAGTACGAAATTTAAGCTGCCGTAGCTGCCATCAGGCTGAAATCATCGAGAAAGTTCTCCAAAATTGGGTGGATCGGATAAGCTACTGTAAACTCCGCCGTGGTGGTCATTTGTTCGAAATTGTTTTCCACAAATAAATTTCATAAAACAAGCTTTTAAATAAATCTTTGAAAAATAACAGGCCAATTTTTTTTATTGACTTTTTAAATTTAAAATTTTATATGGCCCACCCTGCATATATACATGGACTTATGTTGGAACCAGTTGAAGTTTCTATAAGAGTTTTGAAATGTATTAACTATCATATACTTATTTTTAAATGGATTTAATGAATATCGAATTAGCAAATACTTCCAACCGATTTATTTGAGATGAAACTAGGTGTTAGAATCGGCAGAATGAGTAAAATATCAGTTAGAGTGCAGCGAACTTCCCTACGTGGTATTTGGTATTAAGGTAGAGCGATGATTGCTCGTTTTGGCGAGACATAGCGGAAGTTGCAAGTGTCAACAACGGAAATAAGGAATGAGTTGTCACTTAAATGTTTTCTAAGATTATCAAGTAGTGTTGGTGGAGTGTTAATGGATGTTAGGTGACTGTGCGAGAGCTCAGTGGTTCTTATAGCTTTAACATGTTACAATTACTTTTCTATATGTATAATATTTTGGAATACATTTAAAACGCGTTATACTCGAATTTGAACTTAGTTCTTTATAATTCTTATATATTTATTATTATTTTCTCAAGAAGTTTGGATGAAACTAAATGGAAGACTAAAAGTTGTTTGTTATTCACAGATAATATATTAGAGGGATTCTCTTGCTCTTGCAAGATTGCACTATAACACAAAATGTAAATAAGTATATTTGCAGAATCTAGCGATATATGAACAACCGATTCGGTCAATGAATTGAGAATGACTATTGTGCATTTCATGATGAATTAGCGCAACTTCTGCATTCATTCTTAACAAAAAACTGTAACAAATCTTTATAATTCGAGTATAAATTGCAATTATTTTTTTACGTGTCATTGCAAGCAAACAAACATGGATTTTGGTCTGCCATATTTTACAGCCATTGCAAATAATTTTCTGTGTTTTTTTGTTTTTTTTTGTTGCGCCGTTGCACGAAGTGGAAAATTCGGCAATTCGTGAACCGTGCAAGGGTTTTGCAAGAGCAAGAGAATCCCCTTAATATTTTTTGTGATGATGTATGCCATCTCTGTCCTTTTAGTTGAAAAAATCGTCCTCGTAGAATTTATATAAGTACATTTATAGGAATAACCGGCAGTTTAACGGCTATAACACAAATGCAGTCTTGTCATGAGTGGCTTCGTTATAGTGTCCAGTTTTTTTTCCGAAATAGTTCCGTGGTATTAATTTTTTTGAATATAAAATATCATGCCTCCCGAGGAAAATTGAAAAAAAAAAAAAATTACTTGTTGCTGCATAACATTCGTAATTTATTTACACAAGGACACCAATTCGGTTGAGGATATTTGAAAAGCTTTCAACTCAGCATAGCGTTAGCATATCAGGTCCGTAGTAAGAAAAATACTACGTTACGCCTATAAGGAACTTCTTACCAGTACAGAGGCAGGTCCGGATGGTGTTATTCCCATAATGATGCCAATGATTCTTGAAAGGTAGGTAAGTAGCCAGTAGCAATCTTAACATCTCCCTTTCTATCCGTCTACCAAACTCAGGCAGCATCTTCCAAGCTGAAGAACATTGCCTAGTCGATGCAACAGATTATTACGGGAGTAATAAACAATTGCAGCACGGCTTTTAGCTCACTGTGGGTCAACCTCACTTGTCCAAAATTTGGGTTTTTGGTCACAGGAACATTTTCGGTAAATCCGAGGCAAAGTTAATTGCACGTCCGATGGGAACGATCAAAAGCGAAGTTTATGGGCACTTTGAACAAATAGCACAGAGCAAGTAAGACAGATATTGAACCAATTTCTTTGATGAAAAACAACTTGGCAGATAAAGAAAAATTAAGAAAAATTACGAAAAGTTGTGAAGAATATGTTATTAATGGCTGAGGAAAGTGCTTTCACCACAACCCAATGTGAAATGTGACTATAATAAAGTATTGTAAAGGTTGATTGGATTCTACTAAAATATTGCTCGATATTAGCGCGGTAGCCATTTATTGTCGAACTAAGTGAAAGAATCGGGTCCAATAGGTGACAGATCCAATTTGGCAAGTATCTTTTCCAATTATGAACTAATTCTCACTAAAAATTTTGTTAAGCTACTAGATTACTTTGAATAAAAGCAAAAATAAATGTCAAAGGAAATATAATATAATAACGGTTTAATTAATGTAATACCAACAAGATATACTTGAAATAATGCTAAAACGGCAGCTTATGTGGTCGCTGCATCACTTCCTTCCTTAAAGTTAGTAAACCAAGAAACAAACAGCTTTAAAAACAGTTATGCAAGTACATGTGTTCACTCGGTTTACATCCGTTTACACACAGCCTGCCGCAGATGTGTATATGTGTGTGCTCCTCCCGTTTAATCCGCTCAAAGGATAATAAGTAAACCTTTTGCAAAGGCGTTGCAGCAAACGTAAGACGACGCACAGGATAACAAGTGAGCTCTATGAAAAAGTTAAAAATTATAAGGAATTACCAAGCAAAAGACATTCGGCTAATTTACAACAGCAAACCGGTTAAAGTGTTGCGTTACTTCGTCATTTACTGTTATCTTAATAAACATTTTATGCTAATGCCTTGCGTAAACATCAGTCGGCTGGTGACGCCAACCAACGAAAAGGCAGTCAGAAAGAGAACATACGCACGCATACATATGTATAACTGGATGTGTGTGTGCGTGTCACAGACACACAAGGTCGCTTTGGCAGCGAGAATCTCTGGAACTTAAGCATATTAAAATTAACCGACGAATTTAAGGATGCGATGTCTCAAGATGCTCAACACGATTAAATAAAGATTACAAACAAGAGCAACAACACATAAGGTGTTCAAGTTTTGAGGGTTTGAGCAAAAGAATGTGAATTAAGTGCAAATGAAGTGACAACGTTCACAATTTTTACTTGGCAAAGGATTGTGTCTTTTAGTGGCATATTTCCTCTTTATATTTAAATGGCGGAAAAATATATTGTTTGTAAATACACTAGGGTGGCTCTTCAGTGATTGATTTTTAGTGTACGACTCTAAATATTCTTTAAAGCTATTACATTCAGAGGTTCAAATCAGCTATATGTTATATGTGGAGAGTTTACAATCTATATGAAAATACATGGGGGTATGGTCTTGTACACTGCTAGGGTTTTCAGGCAGCATTTGACTTTTCTATGGTGAAATTTTGCGAAATTCTGAAAATTAGACTAGAAAATTTTTTGCCAGAAACTCTTCATAATTCTTGAGGTCGGATTAAGTCACTCCTATATATTACTTGACAAAAAGTCTTACGATTTTGACAACTTTTTACTTTACATATTCACTTTCCATTTAAAACAAAAAAGAGGTCCTTGGCAATGGCATTAAGATAATTAAAAATCTGTTAAAGTTAGGGACTAATTAAGTACAGTACCTATATGTATATGTTAGGTATATGTAGGAAAATAAGCAATACTTCACTTTGTGGCTATTCGAAGCAGACCAAAATTTCATGAAAGATTTCTGTTCACTAGCATGAAAATATATCCAGTTAGAACTATTTGCTTGAACTTGTAGTGATACTCTTAAAAAGAGGAAGATGAAACAAATTACATAACTAAAAGATATAATAGTAAGAACTTATTTAAACGAAAAAATCTACTTTGGCATCGGGTAACTTCTTCTTTGCTCCTCAGCAAAGGTAAGTCTAATGATATGTGATGATAGGACGATAGAATAAGAAAAATTGGAAACGAAATGGAAAAGTATGGGAGTTATTGTTGTATTATTTATTATTAATGTATACTTTTTTTCCCAGGCAATAACTATAAATAGTAAATCCAAGTTGCATTAAAGTGGAAGTTCAGGTTCAAAAATTTGATCTACAAATCTGCATAAGTTGCACACTACCTTAATGTATAAAGCCTTTATGCTACTCATTTATGCAGCAAAATACAAAGCTATTTTATTATTAAAGCTTTGGCTTGACTAAATCTTGGTTTAATTAAAAAAACATATATATATATTATATATATTTATACTTATAGGCTGCATGAGTGATAAGATCATCAACTTTTCTCATAACGTCATGAGAGAATATATTTTACTGATAATAAGATGAGAACAAATTACTTTAAGCCAAATTCTTTTGACGGTTGTTTGTGTTTGGCTCAGTTAATGCTTTCGTAAAAACATAGGCTATAATTTTATCGGTGCCAATATGGTATCACTTAATTTGGACATCTTGAAATTTCTCTTTATTGAAGTTTGATGATTAGTTCTTCTATAGTATGAACGCTCTTGCGCCATGACCGTAGTGGACCTCAGAGAAGCTGCTACCATCAAGGAGTTCATCAAGAACCCCAGCAAGTTTGTTGCTACTGCTGCTGCCTCTGCTGGTGCTGGCGCTGCTGCCGAAAAGTAGGCAAAAGCCGTAAAGGAGGAGTCGGAGTCCGAGGAAGACGACGACGTGGGTTTCGGTCTCTTCGTCTAAACAACTCAACACTAAAGTTGAATCGACATTAAATCGGTCTCAGTAGATGTCAAGGCTGCGTTACCTTTTGGTAGCCGAAGAAATGGTAGCATTTTGGCTATGTTTTGCCATTTGTTGAGCGGCCAGGGCCTTCCCTGAGTTCGTGTTGTATCGGCTTAATAAGTTGACAGCAAAGCATAATCAAGTAGCGTGACACAGCACCCATTTATTAACCGTTTCCCCCTGCAGTTATGCAGTTATAAAAAATTGTCAAAAAAGCCTGAGCTAATTAAATCATTTTAGATTTCATACGAGCTTCAAATTAAGGAGATTGGTTGGATTGCAAAAAACGATATCGACCCAGAGGGGGCTTTCTGCAAATAAGAAATCGAAAAATCGAAAAAAGGCCGTAGCTGTTGTCACTGGACAATTGCGTCGCTAGCGAAAATGGAAAGGATATATGACGAGAAGTACACTACGAGTTGGTCCACCCTTCACTTAATCTAAACTCAGTTATGAAAAAGTCTTGGACACGATCAAGCAATGAGATAGTGCACGAGATTGCCCAGAGGGGTCTCCCGAAAACGTGATCTTCAGTGGAAAACTTATGCAGGGTATATACGCCAATGTGAACAAAAGCATGAAAAGACAGTAATAAAGCGATTTAGCGGGGTGCAAAACGACAAAATTCATATATAAAGCGGTACACAAAGTTCGTACTGGCTTTGGATGGAAGGGTCTATAGGAATATGATTGGAATACTTAATTGTCTACGGAATGGGCTTGATAGTTTGAGGGAATTGCAGCAGATATCAAGTGCAAGGCACCCAGGAAACAGTGGATCTCCCCTTGTGTATTTCTCCCACATTGGCAAGGCAACGCGTCAAGCAATTGAGGGTTCCATTAGGCACTGGAAAAAGTATCGGTAGTAAGACAACAGAATGTGTAGAAATTCGCGACAAGCGCAGATATCTCAAAGGATGACTACTCCTCACGGACTACGCAACGGCATTCCATCTGACAAGTGGTTCCAAAGAAAGTTTCCGAAATTTCAATGCCAAATTGGACACTTACGCCTAAAACTCCGAAAATTGAACCCAGTATCTCAATCGATTTACTAATAACTTTTAATTAGTATTGCATCCCTCGAGCTTCACATCTACATAACCGCCATCGGCAACTTTAAATACGAATACATATGTATATGTATGTATGTATGTGTATCGGCTTTTTCTTCGGTTACAAAAACGCGCCACGCAAATTGCTGCCACTTCGCTTACAAATCACTGCATGTTATTACCCAGAGTGGTTCACTTTTATTGATATTTTGTTATTGTTGTGGCGTCATGATTATTGTTGACTACTATATCATTAAGTCAAGTACATACATAATAACATCACCTCAGAAATGGACACCTTTGGGCGCAGCAAAAAGGCGGTCACCATCGTATGCGATTCGGTAACACTCGTTTACAAACACACACGCACACATAACGGTGCTTGGTGTTTGTGTTGAGCCAGTGCTGACAGGGTGAATGCAAATTGTATGGCAACCAAATTGAGTTTTTTGCCCGGCAAACGGCGGCGTTGCCATTTGACAATTTCAACGCGAATGCAAATTTATGAACCAGCGCCATAAAGGAAATTGTTGGCCATTCAAATAAATAACAGTTATTGTTATGGCGAAGGGTAATAAATATGGAGAGGCAAATTAATTTGTTGTACTCAAATCTGGTGGGTCGAAAAGTTGGGTAGTTCATTTCTAAATTTTGGAACCAAATTATTTATGAATACAAAGTTTACAATTAAATTATATTTGAGTTTGGTACAAATGATTTTTATGGTAAAAATGAATGAATTAATTGAATGTATTTAGTGTAATGATCTTCGGTGTAGAAAATGCTAAATGTCTAACCATTTGAAATAAGAGCTTAACAGATCTACATAGCGATAGCTCGAAGCTTTTCACATACTTAAATGTATTTCAATTGATTTTGGTCAGTTCTCAAAACCAAGTAGGAAAGCAAGTTATCACTGGAAAACACAGACACACTTCAAATTTAATGGGGAATGTTTCTTATCATTCGAAAGAACATTCTTTGCCAATTATGTTTTGAAGATTATCTCTTTCAAATGTTAACCGCAGGCATCGAATAGTTGGTAGTATTCTCGCCGGCATCATTTTAGAAGAAATATAGACCGAGGATTCCACCGGCAAACAAACCACCAAGCCGTTAGCCTAGTTCGTTCAATTGTGGCGACATGTAGGTTGATGCTTTATAATGTTAGAAGAGCACATTTTCTATGCCAAACCGCTCAAGAACTGATACCGTCGTACTTATTGCTCGCAGTAATTACTGCACTTTTTACGCCGACAATATTTATTATTGAGTTGAATTGAACGTCAACCCCAAAGTGCAAAGGCAGAAATGACCAAAGTGGCCAAATATCTTGGTCTCACGCTGGATTCACCTCGCCGGTGGAAGCAACATGTCGATCTAACCTTGGTCAAAGAGACTGAAGCACTAATGGGGTGCAATTGGCTGTCTGGAAAATCTTTGGCATGAGAGCCAAGGATTGTTAGGTGATTGTACACAACGATCATGTGACCGATGGTCATATATGGGGCGGTGGCCTGGGTCTCAAAGGCTACGCAGACTTTGGTGAAGCACCAACATCAAAGCTACAACGGCTCGCATTTATCTGCAATGTATCTCGGGTGTAATGCGCACTTGTCCGACGGCAGCACTTGAAGTAATGCTTCAGCTCACGCCACTTCATCTAGTGATCGGTAGCCAAGCACACACTACTACAAATTAAAGCAGAAAGGTGTGACAGAGGTAAGGTAATCTCGTCCCAGCGGATGAAAGAGCTAAGTGCTACAATACCACTGGCCTTCTTCCAAGGAACAGCATTACCAAGAAGATCAAGGTTACACCTAGCAGTAAGGCTGAATGGAAAGATTCCACTTTCGAAGTACTGCTTAAGGATAATACAATTAAGTGGTACACTGACGACTCGAAAGAGTCGAAGGGAATCGGCGCAAGTTCGCAGGACCATGCACCAAACTCTTCATTCCTATGGAAAGTTTTCCGAGCTTTTTCAGTTATAAATGATTCTTTGTGATTTAAGAGAGGGCACAGTAGACTTAAAGTCGCGCTGAATTCCGCGTTTATTAATCAATATACCTTGAACGGGGTATACTATGTTTGCAACGAAGTTTGTAACAACCAGAAGGAAACGTCGAGGACCCTATACATATACATATACATCTCTGTTTGACTTCTCTTCAACAGTACCAAAATTGATTACATAAATTATACTTAAATCCAGACTTAGTATTTGGAAACACATACACATACACATCACATTATCAGGTCGAACGTCTACTCTATTGTATAATTAGTATTTGTAACTAATTAAATTAAAAATAGCTGAAGCGAAATTCTTGAATTTCAAATACTGAAATACTCTGTAGTTGAAGTCATGACAAAGCAACAACAACAAGCTCATTATAAACAAAATGAAAGAATCGAATTAATGTCGATGTAATACACGTTTTAGCTGCGACATTCATAACATTCGCCTGCAGTGGCAGTAACAGTCGCAATAACAACAGCTAAAACAGCAAAAACAACAATGCACAAGTAGTGTGCACACATACATACATATGTACATACGTGAATGATGATAGCAACATTAGCCGCAAAAATGTGCACATTTCAATTAAGAATTTAACGGCACAAGACATGCCGCCGCAATTGAAATCGATTACAACCAATGAGTGACAACTAAAAAGCGAACAACAACAACTGCTAAGCAGGCCTCAGCTAAGTGTGCAGTAAATGAATAAAATATTGTCAGCAACAGCGTGGCTTGCAAGTGATCTAACAGCGAATACTAACAAAAACAACAACAATTTATAAAGCAATGCAGTAGAGAGAAAACTCTCGCCGTTGTGGAGATGCGCCATTGCCATTTATATGTATGCACATATGTATAAATATTGTAGTACATATTCATGCCAGCATATATGTATGTATGTGTGGGCCCTGCATTGAAAACCGGTGTTGCATAATATTGTAGTGTTTGGATTTAAATTTACTTCATATTAGAACCCTTACTTAATTTCATCTAAAACCAGCATCTTTTAATATACAAATGTTCATTGCTAATCCCAGAGAGTCAATGAAAAGCTCAATGCTCTCACAGCCAGTATTACTAAATATCTTATTTGATAGATTTCAAAACTCAACGATAATATTATTCGTATTTGTCGGATTTTAATCGGTTAGATGCATATCTAATAAAGGGAGACCCTAAAATATGCGCCAACTACCGTGGGATAAGCCGCCTCAACATCGCACATAAAGTCCTTCCGCAGCGTAGTGATTGGACGTTATCTGTGTGGGTTTAGACCTGAATAATCAACAAGTGATTAGATATTCACCATGCGCCAAATCTTGGAAAGGTCTCGTGAAAAGAGGATCGTGTGTACGCCACCTTTGAAATGCTTTCGACAGCACGAAAAAACCTCGCAAAACGAATACGGCTGTGTAAACTGACATAGAGCAATGAGCAAAAAGCTTCGTCAGGATCGAGAAGAACCTCTCTGAGCCGTTCGATATCAAACGAAGTTTCAGATAAGGAGAGTGCCTGGCGTATGACTTCTTCAATCTTTTCTTGACGAATAAAGGCCAAATTATACAAGTCAACCATCATCCCAGTCCAACTATATGGTGCTGAGGCATAGGCTATGATAACACCTCATGAGGCGACGACGAGTTTTTGAGAGAAAGGTTCTGCGAAAGATTTATGGTACTTTGCGCATTGGCAACGGCGAATACCGCAGTTGATGGAACGGTGCACTGTACAAGATATATAAGACGGCATTGACATAAGTAACGAATGAAGAGACAGCGGCTACGTTGTCTAGGTCATTTCCGAATGGTCAAAAACACACCAGCTCTGAGAGTTCCCGCCGCAGGAAGCAGAGGAAGAAGAAGCCACCTACATCGTTGGAAAGACCAAGTGGAGAAGAGTCGGGCTCCACTTGGAATCTTTAATTGGCACCATAAAGTGAAAAAGAAGCAAATCCGAATCTATGTGGCAACCGATTTTCGGTACATTCAACTTTGACATTTATAGATTAATATTTTTCCTATTTTTATCGGACTTTAATAAATTCCTTTCATATCACATTTGAACATGATTACACAAATTGTGATATATTTTCGTCTTAGAGGGGGCAATATCTATTCTATCTACGAGAGTTCCACGTCGATACAAACACAAAAAAAAAAAAAAAAAAAAAAAAAAAAAAMAAAAAAAAAAAAAAAAAAAAAAAAAATAAATAAAACGCTGGGTACTTGGATATCTATAGTGAATATAAGAAAAACGAAGAAAACCTATTTGGGTAACAAACAGGAAAACATCGTATAGCTGCACCAAAACAAAAACAATGTAATTTAGAGGGTTAACAATGCGCCTGCGCTTTTTGCTTGTCAAGAGAAGATGAAAACAACAACATAGCATAGGGATAAAAAGCTATAAAAAACGGCATAACATAGTGAATGTGTTGCTTTTCACTTATTGCTGCTTTTTTCATGCGGTGTGAGTGCTTTTCCTAACCGCTCGTCTAAAATGGGCACAAGCAAATTCTTTTACATTTCAATTAAAATGTATTAATATTAGCAAGAGTTGTTTATTTCTTCAGCAACGAAGTCGATTACAAATGACTATTCGAGATCATTCGAAAAAGACAAACATCTTTTAAAATCTTTATTCGTTTGTCAGTTCCATTTATTGTTCAACAATAGAATTACAAATATTATTGGGCTTAGGATTTTATCCATAAACTCTTGAAAAACTTATATTTGTTCTCAATGTACCCGCGTTCCTGGCGTCGTTGTCCGAAAGGCATTTTTTATATTGTTCCAATACTGGCCCAGTGACGTAAGGCGATAGCAGAGAATGTTTTCACTAAGTTTGGTTGAAATTAGAATATTAAGCTTTATAGAGAGTGATGTCACCACCATTTTTTTAATTTTGTAACCACGCATACATTAGTCACTTGTATACGTTTTTTTTGAGTAAAGCTGTGTAGATAAATATGTATATACATAGTAGAACTCGATTTTTATCTCAATTAACTTTAATTGTTATAATCATGCTATTGTATGGTAAAAAGTACCGTACACGTATATAATATATGTATGAATTACTCATATATTTTGATATCGAACTCCAATATAAACTGTTATACAGGTGAGTTTCAAAGTCTGTGCGCGAAGTCATCAAAAATTAGCCGAAATCACATCCAAAACATTGATTTCTTTTATTTTGAGCAAACATTTGGGCTTACGAAAGGTGTGTGCATGGTTTGTTCCGCACAAATTGACTGACGACCAAAAATTGCTCAGAATCCAACATGCGAAGGACGATTATTTGACCAAAAGTCACATTTTAACCTTTAACCACTCCCTGTATTCACCTAATGTGTCACCTTACGACTTCTTCCTTTTCGAAAAATTGCATTTGCCTATGGAAGGAAAGCGTTATTCAGACGTAGAGGCCATTCAAAAGGCTCGGTCAACGAGCGAAAACACTCTTTCGACATGCTTTGGACCGTGCAAAAACTGTTTTTTCTTGTGCTTCAAGAAAACTAGTTTGAATAAAGTTAAGTTAAATTGAAAGTTGATTTTGCAGAAAAACCATTTGTTCTGTTTTTTTAAGTCCTAAACTGCCGAAACGATTTTAATAAAATTTAGCACATTGTGTCCAGTTTGAACCAACTTAGAAGATAGGATAGTAAAAACAATTCATAAATAAAAAGTACAGCAAAAGCTACATTAAATAGACACTCTACCGAGCGGGTATCTCCATTAACTGGACAGAAGGGCTGATAACCAGACATTGAGAAAGCAGCCTTAAATTCGTTATTTTTTCAAAACAACTTTATATGTAGTATATGAACATATAAAAATTAAACCTTAGGTAAAACCTCTTGGATCCTTACGTTTTCGCTTTTATTCGTAAATAAAATTTTCACTGTATCGAATATTTTATTATATGAATAATTGTATAAAAGGTATACCACAGCAATGCGTGGCTGGATCCACTAGTATATGTATACTCAAATATATTGAATACTCCAAAGACAATGTGAAAATTAATGAGATCGGAGGATAATCCCGTCAACTCGCTAAAAACTACTTAAAGCGCTACAAATCAATAATTAAATATGCCAGAAATATTACATTTTATCCGCGATATAGTACCACAGGAGTTAATGCAGACGAGGTCAAAATTGGACGATGTGCAAGGCACCACCCACTTTTAAGTGAAAACACATGTCTCGAGACTCGTCCGACCAACTTAATTTGGTACATGACACTCCTATGATATTCTTACGCTACAGTGTGAAAATTGGCGAAATCGGACTACAGCCACGGCTACTTTCCATACGACATAATTATACCCTGAACAGGGTATATTAAGTTTATAATACCCAGAAGGAAGCATCAGATACCCTATAAAGTATATATATAAATGATCAGTATTTTCAACTGAGTCCAATTAGCCATGTTCGTCTGTCTGTCCACCCGTCTGTCTGTATACATATATACGAACTAGTCAGTCAGTTTTTAAGATATCGTTTTGAAATTATGTAAACGTCATTTTCTCTTCAAGAAGCTGCTCATTTGTCGGAACTGCCGATATCGGACCACTATAACATATAGCTGCCATACAAACTGAGTGATCGGAATCAAGGGCTTGTATGGAAAACTTTCGCATTTGACGTGTTATCTTTACGAAATTTGACGTGGATTACTGCTTAAGATAATAACACAATCTCCGAAAAAATTGTTCAGATCGGTTAACTATAGCATATAGCTTCCATACAAACTGGACACATAGTTACTAAAAGAAATTTACATCCAACATGGAGTAACATAAGATCATACTAATTACAGAATTACAGAAATCTGTTTATCGGTTATTTTATTTGTATTGTATGACAAGAATTTTTATCTAATTTTCGTTAGTGTATTAAGGTTGCTGGCGGAAATTTTCCTCTTGAAAGACATCAACAATAATACGAATTGTTTGCATGTAAGAAAAATCGGCTAACAACACTGGTATATAAGATTCTTATCGAACATTTGTATTTAAAGCCGACTGTTGGTTGAATTCTTCTATTTGAACCTACCGAATAAAATGCCTAGTTTAATTATACATATATATATAGTTATGTTTATCCACTCAAGAGAACATGAGCTTCTTAAGCCATTTGGAGAAAGCATGTGTAGACAAGAAATGTTTTATATTGAAGTTAGTTTTAGTTACTCAGAGAAAGCAAAGCGCATATATGTATGTACATATGTGTGTGTAGTACTGAGTCTTAGCTCTGTCTAACTGGCATGTGATGAGAGAGAAATCTGAGCAACTGAGCAAAAGAGTAAATGCAAGGAAATGGAAACTTTGAGCAGATGCATCGAGTGCGGAGCTTTCTCAGGTACATAGAAATTTATGTATTTATATTCAGCTATTTTCACACTTGTGGTGCTCACCGTATTGCTTGGATATGTTGTTCCGTAATTTGGCGCTCACTTTCTGTATTTCAACACTTTTTACTGCGTACATCCTTGTCGCACTCAGGCGATTCGAAAGCGCGGCGTTAACTCAATTTGGCTGGCTCAACGGCAAGTTGCTCTGTATATAAAAGACACACATGCACAGACGGCACACATACACACAATGACGCCATTGTAGCACTTTGTGTGGAGCTGCTGTTCGCCAAGTTTTTGTTGTTGCTGCAATTATTGTTGTTTCCTTCCTGTGCTTATGGGCGCATAACCCGTTTGCTCACTCACTCGTTCACACTCGTTTGCGCCAATAACAAAAAAGCTGTGACTTTTCTACGCTGCAGTAACCACACAAAAAATAGGCGGAGTAGCCGTTTGTGACTCTTCGCTGTGTGTGTGTGTTTGGCCAAGAGTGCAGCAGTGGTGGGGATAGTGATCCGATGACTGTGCTTGTGTACATGTGTTGGCGTGTTGTTATTGTTGCTTTGCCAATTGACCAACCGGCCAGCAAGGTATATGTGCAAATATGTTGTAGTTGTTGTTGGTGGCTTGATTCAAATTCCCTACTGGTTTTTTGTTTTGCAGCTTTCGTTAGGATTTTGCTTTGCGCTGTTGTACAATAAACTGTTGTTGCTTTGTTTTTGGTGTCATCTTTATGCCGCTGCTACAGCTTCTCTCCTTTGTGGCTGCATCCACAGGAGTTCGCTCTGCTTCACATTTTATTGTCCTCTCTGGTCTCTTGGCGCAGTTGTTGTGTGTCATCGTTTTTGTTGTTGTGTTTTTTATGTCGTTCTTGTGGCTTCCATTCGCCGCAACGCTTCATTGCTGCATTGGCGTCCATGACCAAAGTCACGCTGCGTTTTCAATGTGTGCCTGCTGTTGTTGCAAAATAATGTCTCCTTGCTTTTTTTCATTTTTCATTCTGTATAGATTTTCATACCAGTGCGCAATGTGTCGCCAAGGTGTATCTGTATTTCGATATAAAACGACCCTGACGGCGTACCAACATTTCTATGATTCGGGAGTTCAGATCACCATACTGATTTTATACTATATAACGGGGTTTTCTTGAGGATATGAGCATACGGTCAATGTAGGAAGAGAAGTAGAAAAGTTTTTCCGCTTTTTTCACTCCTCGTTTCAAAAACGTTATATAGCGGTATAGAAATGTGAATTTCGAAAATATTTGATGCTCGATATATGTATATATACTGATGGCTCGAAAACGGACCACTGCAGTATAGCGGTATACTTCAAGGTGGTCTCTAATGCACCAACAGACAATCCCAGAGTCAACATCTTCCTAGACAGCCAAACAGACCACAAAGACATCGAGCATAATGAAAAAGTGGACGAGGTTGCCAAGAATGGTGTACGGCTAACATCCGAAAACGTGATCAACATTGGGAAACCCATGCATTGTCTATACGACTATCTTGACAGAAGCATAGGTGAAGAAAATCAAAATCCGATGGAACGAGCTACCAGGGTCCAAAACTGCTAAAGTCATGTGCAAAGCGGTAGAACGGAAATACACAAAATTCGATAGAAGAGACTTGAGGAACATGAAGGGATACTAACCGGTCACTGTCTGGTGGCAACACACGCCGGCAAGATGGGGTTGAAATATCGAGAAGACTGCAGGAATGATTAGGATTAGAATGACTTAAATATTCTTAAATATTTACATTTTTGAAATAGAAAAATTTACATTTTTTGGAACTTGTGAAACTACTTATCAATTATCGCCCTGCCTTAATCTAAAGAAGCAAGGAATTATGAGTTTACTACCGAATATATATCGATTAATATATTGGTTAATGGTATATCAGTTATTCACCAGTATACCCGTTTACTACAGAAGATATCGGTTAATATATCGGTTATTCTGTCGTAAACTCGTAGTGCAGATTTCTTTAGATTAGTTGTTATGCTGCAGTAGGTCATGCTCTCAAAGCTACTTCTTCGAACGCCATATTCTTTGTTAGCCAATTGCAAATTGGCATTGTGCACCACAAATTTTCGCAATAATTATTAAAATAAATAATTAGATTTCACGCTGTGCGCATTTGTTGTGGTTTTCATGACGCTGTTTTGCGGTTATTCGCATTTAAATTTATTGGGCCACTTTGTTCGATTACGGGTTTTAACATTTATGTCATCCGTCTGTTCTTATTGATCAATATACGTGGAAAATATACATACATGTATCAAAAAAAAGTGTTTTTCAATATATATATATACATACAAAGACAATTTCCAATGTGGAAAAAATGCATAACACTAACATACAGTTTAGTGAAATCCAATAAGTTCGTTGGAAAAAAGCGCGCAACAGTTGATATCAGATCGATCAGCGCGAACGCTTTTAAAACATGGTAATTTTTCCATTCACCACCGGACGTAGATAATTCCTCCCTTGTGCTAATTCGCATTAACTATTATTACTTTTTCTGTTTCCTCTGCTCAATGTAAAAAGTGCTCCACTTATTTATTACCGCAAGTATAATTTTTGAACTCAATAATGTTCGATATTTCGATATTGACGTATGAATTTATCATACATATGTACATATGTACATATATAATATTTACATATATCATATTCCATATGACGTGGTTGGTTTTACTATAATTTTCATCAACACCAATACATATGCACACATACACATACGTACATCTGTTTAGTAAAAGAAATTCTAATTTTTTAATCTGCTTCATTGCCACTTCGCTGTCTTAAGCAATTAAAATAATAAACAACGATTATTAGGTAAGCATGACTTAGCGAACGATTGCGTTGTCTTAAGGTTTCCAGAAAAGCGTGGGAATGCTTTGAAATATGAGTTTACCTGAAAGGAAGCATATACCAATAAAACAAACTCAGGCGACCTTGGTCAGATAAATATATGATTATTGCATTAAAATTTGGTTGCGGACAGCTATTATTTTATGCTGTTTGACGTTTTGTGATATATAAACATAATCACAATCAGAAAGAATATCAACCCGATCATAATTGAGACACTTAAGGCAGATAGCGAACAAGCCATTACTGTTCCAAGACCCATAAACCGCGCCAAGTCATTGAGAAATTACTTTAATAGGTTGTTAGCCCCAACATTCACTTGAATAAAATTCGACTTTTTAAACAAAATTTTTCAAATATATTGAATCAGCGACCATATTCGAGCAGTTTGAGAAGAAATGTGGCAAATTCATTGTTACTCCATTGTTTCAATATTTCGAAAATGTTTTGTAAAGCTCCTTTTGCGTCTTTTCCATTACATATGGTGATCCTTTTCGAGGTTTACCACTTTTTTAAAGAAAAAAAAAAAAGAAACATCAAATTTAATGGGAAATTTTTATCATTCAAAAGATAGTTCTTTGGCATTTGTTTTTTGAAGGCAATCTATTTCAAAAGATGGCCGCGGCTACGTCTCAGATGGACTTTCTACATCCCAAAAAAAAAAAATTGTCTAAGGGTGTAATATCACACGATCTTGGTGGCCTATCGACCGGCCCAAAACGTGAAATTATCTGCTCACCTAAGTATTCTCTCAATAAATCCCAATATTCATGACAGTGTGGGAAGTGACGCCGTTTTGTTGAAACGAAATATAGCCAAGATCACGAGCTTCAATTTCAGACATCAAATAGTTAGTTATGGCGTGAGAACAGTCGCAATAGACGTTTAAGTTCTCACCGGCATTTTTTCTCATTTTTAAAGAAGTATGAACCGATGATTCCACCGGCCCACAAACCACAACAAACCTTTGTTTTTCTAAATAAAATGGCAGCTCTTGAATCTCAGGTTGCTCTTCGTCTCAATTGCAGCAATTTTGTTTGTTTACATACCCATTAAGCCAGAAATGGGCCTCATGGCTGAACAATATTTGGCTCGAAAACGTCGGGTCTTCTTGGAACGTTTTAAGAGCCCATAGAGCGACGCGATGTCGCTTGAAAAGGTCGAGCGGCTTCAGTTCTCGCACAAGCCGAATTTCGTAAGCTCTTAATTTATGATCTCGACGTAAAATGCGCCCGTTCGTTCCATACGTCAATCCGAGTTGCTTCGAACGGCGCTGAATGGACTCGCCACGGTCTCTGCTGCGGCTGCTCTATTTTCTTCACTGCGTGCTGAACGTGGTCTATTCGATCGAATATTATTTAATAAGTAATTAGTAAGAAAGTTCAATGATTTGTAACGTTCTTCAAGCGTAAGTCAAACGGTACTGAGCAAAATTAATATGCAGCGTGACACGACTCACACGTGGTGTGTCAAAAACTGTGAAGTTGGGTGCCCTGTGAATCGAAGTCAAGAGCCGTTAAAAGATGATTTCGACAAAAAATTTATGTTTGCATATATATATGTGACTGATACTGAAAAAATTGTAAGAAAAATCTAGTCATACAGACAAATCAACGCCAAAGCCGAATATCCATGAAACGATTAATGAAGAACGCTCCCGACAACAACTCATCAAATTGTAGCTGGCTTTTCTCAAAAAAGTCCGCAATTTTCGACTTGCTGGGACACATCTTGACATCATGAGGGAAAGCAAAATTGCCACATGTGCCCATCCTTTTACGTTGCAAGATCGGTTATAAACTATGTGAAAAGCAAAACAGGTCAAAAATGACCGCAGTCCATTTTGTCCGCTAAGACGGCACCGATCCGGAAAGATTGGAGAGCTGTTAGATCTTCAGATGGGCAATACTTTGAATAACTTCTAGCAGAACTTATAGCTAACTAGCTATTGTATAGTATATAGAATATTATGCTTCTCTGAAAAAAAAAAAGTTATACCTTTCACTTAATGATTAGCAATAATGGTAAATAATAAATGGTAAACCTTATCTAGTATATTTTCTACGAAAAATCAAACTAAGCGCGGAACTAACTTGCTAATAACTGAAATCGGTAGCAAATTGGTAATTGAACTTGTCAACATTACTAGCAGTCCACTTTTAAAGCGCCACCCACACATGACATCATAATCACTAACAATCAACGGTTTCACAAAAAATTGCAGAATAATTTGCCAAAACAAAACCAAAGCTAAATAAACACATACGTGTCCGTTGCTGATTACGGAAGCGACAGAAACGTTGTAACGATTAGCTTGAAAGGGATAAAGCAGCAAATCTGACAAAAGCTCCATACTACACTGTTTGGCAGGAAAAGATTCGTGTTACCACGATCTAATAAATTTTTTACTTTACTCTTATAAATGCCTCTAGTTTTCGTTGAAGTTGATTCTTCGAAAAGTAGTTCAATATGCCTACAAACGAAAATCCTGAACTGCTATTTGTGTTCTACGCCACTGTTAATCGTTGATCTCTTTTTTACTTTGTAGAGTTGGCGAATAATTGGAAAAATGCTACAGTGCTTGATTGGATTAGATGATGGCATTAGAGTTTGTTTTGCATGCAACCTGGGAGCAGACAAAGTTCGTCACTAATATTACTAGCGCAAATGTACCAAGGTGTATGTACATAAAATTAGGAGTATTTGCACGTGTACATGGAAGTATGTATGCACGTATGGATTTGGAAAAATCTTATTGCAAACTTCAATGGAGACACATAAATATACTAAATATAAATACTTGTCTCAAAATATATGAGATTTTAAAAATTAATTACGCAAGTTTTTTTTGCTAGCTATATTTTGTGAGCAAAATGTACCCGGAAACTGTAAATAAAATGCAAAATATTTAATTATTCATCAAGATTTATTTTGTCGCCTTCAAAGTAATCCCGACCAGATCATCAGTAATAGATTTTTTCCAGTCCTCGAAACACTTTTCATAAAAACTTTTTGGAATGGCCTTCAGCTCCTTCATCGGAAGTTGAAATGCTCTCCATGAATGTGGGTGGGAGATGATCAAGTATGTTCAAAGAGATCTCATCAATCATTCGAACGGGCTCGCGAGAAATGTCGAGTTCTCCAACACTTGCTTGATGATTTTCAAGCACCATATTTTCCCTTGTTTAATCATTTTCATCAGTTGAAGAGATCGAAGGTCGTCGAGAACGAGGCATGTCTTCAACAATCTCTTTTTAGCAATCTCTCGACCGTTTTTGAAGGCTTTATACCATTTTATTATTTTATTTTTTTATAAAACTGAATCACCGTAAGCCTTTCCCAACATTCGCAACACGAAATTTGGTTAGAAATACAAAATTTTAGACGAACTCTTTGTTCGATATTTTTTTCCATTGTAAAAATCGCTACGCATTACTGAGGAGTATCGACTTAAGCAGCTACTGTGAACAAACCGAATAAAATTTTTATATTAAGAAAAAGGGTTTAGAGGGGGTGGAGAATTTGGTATTTGCCTTAGGCGGAAAATTGGCTCGGGCCGGCCCTGACTAAAAATGTCATGAATTCCGGTTTTTCTGATCTGGTCCTTATAAAAATTTGTAAATGGAATGGGTTTCAATATTAACTGCTTTTTAGCACTTTACCTTTTTTAGGTCACTATGAGAAAAATCGTCTAAATGGCTTCTTAAAACTACTCAAATATGGTAGTGTATGAGATGAGATATTGAAGGTAGGAGGAAAAGCTTAAGTAAGTATACTTCTTTTCTGATATTTTAAGCGCCTATAAGCACACGCTCCCACTTCCGTCGATATACCAAAATTTTTATTCAAGTAAGTCTTGATCAGCAAATTAAAACGATTATTGTCTAGAGTTATAGTTTGGGTACATCCATATATACCACATAACATAACGGTAAATACTTTTTAATACAAAAAGGCAGCAATGCTGGTGGAGTGGGAGCGCCATATTGAACCCCAATAGTTGTCAGCATTGTTTCGCTGCTATTTGCTTACGTCATTACCGCAGCAATTGCCATCGCAGGCGACTATACAAACAATATTTGCACGGGATTGTGCAAATAGAGCAATTACTTGTGCATGTTGTACACACGCACACACACTCGATTGCGGTGTATTTAGCATTCATTAGCGTTGGCACAAGTAGACTCCTTCGCGTACTTTCAAAAACACTTAAATGCAATCACGTTTGACCGCCACTCCAGCTATCTATGCAACAAACTATTTCACTCGTTGCAAATGCATATTCCACATGCCGCATGCCGCATGCCTTTTACTGCATGTGAAGTTATCCTCAATTGGCAATCGCCGGCGAGTATCCATGCCACCAGCATGACGAGCGCTTAGCGATTATCAGTTTGCCACAACTGAAATGAGTGGAATTAAAACTGGTGGCATTCAGGTGAAAAATACTGTAATCAAGTGTTGGGCGTGGGCTAGTGAATAGTTTCCACGCCTGAACCAAGCACTTTCGGTGCGTTATGCCAATTGGCTTGTCATTAGCGATGGAAGCCTTATGATTGAGCGCATCGTCGTTGTGTGGCAGACGTGTTGCAATGCGCCGGTGTAATTAAACACGAAAGTGGTTGTCTTCGGTAGCACCGCAACTGTAATATCCTTCACAAATAAAAGTTTGCCATATAAGCACTTGATTCCGATCGTTCAGTTTCGGTGTGATTAATTCGCGTATATACAGACGGACACATGGACGGGCCGAGCACGATTGACTCAGCTCGTCATGCTGATTATTTATACTTGTGCATACATATTTTATAGGGTATCCGATTTTTCCTTTTGGTTATAAAAAACTTCATGGCAAACGTAATATTCCCTGTTCAGGGTATAAGTATTTAAATATACATATGTATATATGTATACAGTGGTATCAATGGCAGAAGAAGTGGGAATGCAGCAGAAAGCTAAATGATGAATTGCTATAGAATCATTCGTATCCCGAAGGATAGTGAGTATATACAGTAATTACTAGCTTTAGCAGCGTATTGATATGTTGCCGTCGGTTGATCGTCGATTATAGTCTTAAGATTTTATATTTTATAAATCTTTACTCGCTGAGCTCTGACTCAAAATATGCCATAAAATGGTTTACTCCTTAAATTTATATCTAATTCTATGAATATTTTTTAGGCCATCTTAGAACTCTGTTCTAATAGATTTCTTCGCCTGGCGGTACAGCGCTCGTATTTATAATGGTCTTAAAAGGCTTTTCAGTTAAGGCTTCTTAGTATTTAGAAGAGCAATAATTATTATTACTATATTCAAATAGTTAAAGACTAATGTTTTTATTATTCCAACTAAATTCGATCATCATGACAATAGGAATGAAAATATGAAACAATTTTGTTTTCACATCTTCCGATTACGCTATAATCGATACCGCTAGAAAAAAAATAAAAAAATTGTAGTTCCCTTAAACTATTTTACAATAAAGCGTTTTATTGATTAAAATGTAATTTGACAAATTTAGAATATTCATTTTGGCAATTTTCAATTACTTCGGTAGTTATTTTTTGTTACCAAAAATGTCGGCACAATAGAATCATTAACTGTATTCTCATTGTCTTAGACTGGGCACATGGGCTAATTGTAGCTCATTGCCGGCAAATTCTCTTTTTGTGTCCGGGCGTTACAAATCCAGCAACTTGAGTCGGATAATTTTATGCTTTTCCTTTTCTTTCACATTCTTCATTCCTTGTACGATTCATGTAATTAACGTAATTTAAAATATACACTGTGAAGGAAGTATCGGAAATGCTTTATTTCCCCCTCTCATCTGCCGCTTAGATGGAAGATAGGTAAATATTTTTTCCAAAGTTGGTACAACTGTCCTTGATTATGATGCCAAAACTTAGTGCGATCTGTCAAACAGTGTGTTTACAACAGCTGTTTATGTCAGTCGATGCATAAAGGCTTATTACGTATAGAAAAGGATAGTAAAATTAATACTTCTGAACACGTTGAAAATATGCATATAGGTAAAACTGAGCGCAAGTGCAAACAATGAACTTTTACGAACAATAGCAGAAAACGTGGCAACGTAGCACGAGTGGCATGGTTCTCTTGCTCTTCCTTCTCGTGAAATCGCCAAGAAAACCCATTTTTGGACGTAAAAAGAGTCCATGTTTACGAGTGAACGCAGTCTTAGTGCAAGTGTTTGACCGAATGAGGGAAATAATATATTAAATTGTTTTGAATTTCTCTTTATCAAATTAATTGCTTGCGATTTGTTTGCTTCGCAATTTTTGGAATCCGCTTTCCCAATAAGTTATACTACTATATACTCTCAATCTCATGTTTTTTTCCAAAAACTAATAAAAAGAAGTTATTTGGTGCCAAGTCAGTACTAAATAGTATACGGAGAATGACTCATCAAATCATTGTTTTGAGAGTTCAAAAGTTCAGTTCTTTCAGTCGATGTGTGAGAGCACGCATTGTCGTGGTGTAGAGCGATACGTCTTTGGCGATTGGTTTTCATGATTTCTTGTACAGCAACTGACAAGCAAATGGTGGTATACCACTCAGAATTTATTGTGCTGCGTTGTTCTAGTGGTATGGTTGCGATATATTCAGTTTTTCCCAAAAACAGGCAACAGTTTTTGTAAGATTTTTAACCACCCATACAGTCAAATGCTTTTTACTTTCGAGTTCATACGCATAAATCTATAGTTTATAATCTATCATGTGTTTATAGACATGTTACGAAGTACCGTTATCGTATTTTTTTTTTTTAATTGTGGGGCATCTTACGTGATTTCTACAATCTAATGTTCATACAAGATTGAATGTATGCTGGTGCCACTGATGCTTATAGTTTAGTCAATCCCACGAGAGATCACATGAGGATTTTGTGTTATCAGTTTGAGCACACCATCGAAAATCTTCGGAACAAAAACTGATTTTGGACGAAATTCGTCTTGGCGTCATCTAAGACCTCGATTGGATGCATCATACCATTGATAAACACTGGCCCTTGGAGCTTCATCGCCAAAAGTTGGACAAAGTTCACCATTGTCGTTGTTTATTAGTCACCTGGAAAAATTGTTGCTGTTAAACTTAAATAGCCGTGATCGTACTCAAAAATGCCTTGATTCGGCAACAATAGTTGCCAAGTATGGATAGCCTAGTTATGGATAGAACGGAATATAAGATGCTCCCAAAAATTTTAGAATAAATGCGAGTCAAAGTGATTATGTTGGGCAAGAATCTGAGCACTTATCTTACTTATTCCTGTGAAGTGGTTGACTGTCATTTTCTGAAACCAGAAACCGTATAAAATAACCTCTGCTTCGATAGCGATTTGCAAAACATTGATTAAGAAGTAAGTAGGGTAATCTGGCCATTTTTTCTCATAGAAATTTTTATTCTACAATTGATCTTTTTTCACACATAATGTGGTATATCGTGGAGTGTATAAAGAATTTTTTTCGGAATTGTTGATGACATCTGTTGGGTGAATGAGATACGTTTTTTCACTGGCGGACACGATTTCTCATGTTTGGATCTACTGAAACATAAAAACCCAATTTATTCTTAAAAAGTACGTGAATGGTTATCGTCCCTACTAGAATCATGAAAAAATTTTGATAAATAAAAAAGTAATTAGCGTTTTTTTTTTAGTTTTTTTTACATAAATTTTGTCATAACATTGTAAATAAATTATAAAATATTTAGTAGGATAAATTATAATTATAAAAAATTTTGTAATTTCTAAATTGAAAAATTGTACGGTTATTTGAAAATTCATATTTTCTGAGTATTCTGCTCTGTAGGCTTACATGGGAGTGGTATTTGCTCTAAATAAGGAATCAAAAATGGTGTTGCATTCTCAACACGTGAACCTTAACGTCCATTTCGAAACTACAATTGAATCCTGCAAAGTCTAAAAGTTTATTAATTTTGAATGACGGTACTTAAGCCCAAATGTTTCTTTGAAAATTATATGATTCGGTTATGGTGTACATAATATATAATACTCAAATGTGCACGCACATATGTACAATCTATGGTTTTTATTTTGATAATAATTTACCAGAACATTGTGATTGCCTTTGGTTTTGCTTAATTTTTTTCTATAAAAACGTTTTATCTACCATCTTCTTTCCAATGTTCCTTTGATTGGCTGTCATTGCCCCAAACTTTACTGATTTCCATCAGTCAGCCATAAATCAGTCGGCAGACACGGCAGCCATGCCATTCACGTACCTCCAAGCCCACACTGCGCCATATTTGGTTGATGTCCAAAATGAGAATTTTCGTCTCTGTTGAAGGCATTGAATATGAGCCGAAGAAGTATCAGCAACTTGAGCTATATATATTTATATGAGTATTTATTTGTGTGTAAGTGTATCATATATACATATATATACACATATGACGCGTATTTATAAACTTGTATTCCTTCAGGTTAGCATATAATCGCATTTGTATTTATGTGGAGAAGAACCTCCTAATATAAAATATTTCCATTCTCATACAAGAAGTAAACATAACTAGTTTAGAGACGGAATTTTGCGGATGTAAATTCAAGTATCTTCACTTGACTGACTAAAAAGCAGCATCCTGCTAATTTTAATCGAAATTTGGGTCAGTGAGTACTGTACATCATTGCCATTAAAACTCTGAGTTTAGGTACTATAAACTTAAAAATAAAACAAACGATCGTTCAATCGGCGAGGAGGCATCAACCGCTTAACTTGCGCTATTTGAATAAGAGAGCACATGTCTAACAATCTCGATCTGTTTAGCTACAAAAACGAATTGCAACTGCTGAAAAGGTTTACCTCAATTAAGTGGAATGGTTCTACGGGTTGATCTAGTTAGAAGACAAATGAGTGTGAGCAAGCATATAAGCTTCCACCCCGTTAACACACGCATGAGGATTTAACCTAGAATTCCATCGGAAATGCTCTCAAACACTCCATTAGTTGAACACACAATACTATATGGTAATAGACTATATTTTTGATAGGACTCAACCACATAAAGCGCAGATCTCAACATATTCGAAAAAAGATTTAGTAATAAACGAACACTTAAATTCTTTGGACAATTATTAAAAATAGACAAGAGCAGCATCTACTTTTGAGACCGTTCGCCTCGAAGAGCCTGGTACAACAGAGATGCTGCTGGGTGTGGCAGACCCCGGAGTAGCCGTTCTGCAGAGAATATTGGAAGTGCCGTCGACATCGACCAGACGGCGAGCCACAAAAATTTGTAGCAGTCGACGGGGATTACAGCGAATTTTGGTACCAGACTTGAAGATGTTTCCGTACAAAGTCCAGACGGCGCATCAGCTGTTAGCTGCTGACCAACAATCGCGTCTAACATACGCTCAAGCCATCCTTAATCACCACCAAGAGGAAGATCATTTTTCATCAAAAATAATCATGAGTGATGAGGCCCATTGATTTTGAAAATCCGCGAGTAGCCCGCGAAGAGCCATTACACCCACTTAAAGTCAATGTATGGTGTGCTGTTTTCGCTGGAGCAGTCATCGGACCTTTTTTCTTCGAAGACGGTTGCTGTGAGTGGTGAGCGCTACAGAGCAATGATCAACAAGTTCTTTTTACCGCAACTTGATGAATTGGGATTGGAAAGCATGTGATTCCAACAGGACGGTGCAATAATGCATCCAATATGCTGTAGGATGCATTTTCCGGGAGCTTAATCTCCCGTTTTGGTGATTTGCATTGGCCAGCAAGATCGCCTGATTTAAATATTCCAGACTCCTATTTGTGGGGTTTTTTGAAGTCGCGGGGTTATGTCAAAAAGGCTCTTAAAGACAATTTCCGTCAAGAATGTGAGGACCTATCGCCGGAAATTCTGGCCAAAGTGATGGAAAATGCCATTAAAAGAGCTCAAATGACAAAAGAAAAAAAAAAAAATATCTCCTGTCATCAAACAGTCGTCACACTCGAGAGTCGCGACTAGGCTCCAATGTCACTGTTGATAGTCATAACTTTGAAGTTGTAGATAATTTCGTATATTTGGGAACCAGTGTACACATTAAAAACAATATTGCCACCAGGTGGTACTTCGGACTGAGTACGAGGTGTGTTCAAAAAGTATCGCGAATTTTGTGTTTTTTCAAAAATTATTTATTTATTCATGAATATCTATTTTGTCGCCTTCAAAGTAATCCCCATGAGATATTATACACTTGTGCCAACGGTTTTTCCAATCTTCGAAGCACTTCAAAAAATCATTTTTTATATCTTCCTCAGCACCTCCTTCGATGCCTCCTTTATCTCGTCAAGAGAAGCGTGACGTCGTCCTTTCATGGGCCAGATCTGGGGAATACGGTGGCTGCGGCATCATTAGTGTGTTGTTTTTGGCCAAAAAGTCGCGCACAAGCAACGATGTGTGAGCAGGGGCATTATCGTGGTGCAAAAGCCAATTTTTGTCACATCTTCTCGGCCTTCTGAGAACATTTTGTACCACCGATAAATGTTGCTTCGGTCCAAGGTAGCTTCTCCGTACGCCACAGTCAACATTCGGAATGCATCCGAGCACTTAATTTCGTTTTTCACACAAAACTTGATACAGGTTCTTTGATCCATTTTTTTGAATAGGTAAAAATCGAAGACGATCCAAAACACGTGCAAGCAAAGCAGCTGTCAACAATTAAATGAACATTCGAAATGGCCGAGCTTGTCGGCATAAGTGAGAGACATGAGTACCAACATAACGCCACAAAAAATTCGAAATTCGAATATACGTAACCCGCGAAAATTCAAAATTCGCGATACTTTTTGAACACACCTCGTAGACAATTGAGAAGTAAAGTCCTCTCTCGACGAACAAATACCAAACTCCACATGTGACTCATCATCCCCATCCTGCTAGATAGTGAGGCATGGACAATGGCAACATCTGATGAGTCGACGTTAGGAGTTTTTGAGAGAGAGATTTTGGGAAGGATTTATGGTCCTTTGCGCATTGGCAACGGGGAATACCACATTCGATGGAACTGAGCTGTACGAGTTATAGTAAGAACGACGTCATTATTTCGATTAAAATTAATTTTATCTGATAATATCAAAATCTTACTCTACAAGACCGCTAAATGCATTATTTTTGAGAGCACATTGATTTAAATTCTATAAATTTACATTATATACGTGCCGTTAAGAAAACCTTTGAAATTTGCGCGAGATTCGTGCTCAGTTCATATGCGTTGAGTTTTGTGCTTTTGTTGTTGTTTCAGCTTGTACGATGTCAAAACTGAAATTATTGCGAAGGCGCAAGCATAATGACATGGATACTTTCGACACAGCGCGACAAAAACAACAAAGCGCAGAGAAAATGAAATTGTCAGAAAAAAGTTACGTATACGCCCCGGCGGAAGCCCAGCCGCAAAACAATCTGCGCAGCTAAAAAGCACCATGTCCAACAAGGAAATGAAAAAAGTAAAAACAATTAAGTTGAAAAAAAAAAACCAACAACATGCTGTTGCAACAACTTTTTTACGTTGTGCCGCCGCAAAATGAACTCAACAAAAACTCTTCGAATCGACGAATTATATAATTTTTAGCCATCGTCGTTGACGATTTTGCTGCTTATTTTATTTGTATTGTTATTTTAGTCTGATCTGTGTCGTTATGTCGCGGCTGTAGTAATTGTTGTTGCACACGCTTAATTTTATGCAATTTTAATTTTATGCCTCCACACCAAGTCCACTGCGCCTGTCGTCTGCCGTCCGTTCTCCGTCTGTCCGCCAGTTCGAAGCGCAACCACGAAAACAGTGTCTCCAAGGAGTTGTCTGAAACGCTCTATGTGCAGTAGTAGTTGTTTTTGTTGCTTTTTACGTAGTGTTATATTGTTGCTGGTGACATTATACTCGCTGTTTTGCTTATTGTTGCTTTCGTTTCAAAAAAGCTTTTGTTGTTGTAAGCTTCACGCTTGCCTCCGTGCTGCTTCGCTTCCACGCCAACGGACAATGAAAAGCGCTAGCAAGCAGCATGCAACGCGCATGCATTTTCAACGCAGCCAAACATACAGCGTCCAAACAACAACAACTATAACAATAGAACAGCGACAGCCTTGCAACTTTGGCAGCATGGAATAGTGAAAAAAGGGTTGTACCTTAAAATACGAATACATACAACAAATAAAACAGACTTTTTGAGTATGCCATGTTGTTGTCGTAGTAAACACGCTTATTGGATGGCGAAATAACGAGAGACAGGATGCTGGGCCTGAGAAATGCAAAAGACAAGTGCGCCCCAATTGGCTTGAATCTGAACTGGAAGCGTTACGGAAAAATATATCGAATAAAGAATTTGTCTAAAATGTTGAATTTTTAACAAAATTTCGTGTGCGAAATCGTTGCGAATGTTGTAAACGGCTTATGGGGTTCGAGTTTTATAAGAAACACAAGCCTACGAGCGGACGACCTTCAAACTATTGAAAAAAGTGAAAGATATGGTGCTTCAAAAAACGTCAGACAAGTGTTAGAGAGATAGCAAGAGAGCTCGACAACTCTCTTGAGTTCATTCGAATGATTCTAGCGGATATTTTGGGTATGAAACGCATTCTTGCCCAACTCGCCCCGATAAAGCTGCATTTTCTGTTCAAACAGAGTACGTTTGTGACCGAATTTAAAGCCCAAACGCAATCCATCCACCACCGTATTCACCAGATTTGGCTCCGTATGATTTTTTATTTTTTCCCAAACTGAAATGCAGCTCCTTAGAACTCGTTCGGATAAGTGTATTACATCTGATGGGGATAACTTTGAAGGCGACAGAATAAATATTGATGAATAATTAAACATTTTGCATTTAATTTACAATTTCCGGATGTTTTTTTTTTATCACAATGTATATTATTGCCGTATGATATTCAAATTTAATGTAAAATGAAGATATGAAAAGTTTTATGGTGAGTATTTCGATATCGTAATGAGACATTAAGGATACTTAGTTTTAGTGTTGAGCTTTATTTCTTATATTGGAGCGTGTCAAGCATTTTTGAATCGCTCACTTCGAAATAGGAACGCGTTGGATATACAATGTCATCTTGCGTTTTAGCAGTGCAGCGCGAGAATGTTCCGCAATCACCGGAGTTTTTACTGCACACTGTTCAATAGCCATTAATGAAATAAGCTAAAAACCTTTGTCGAACCCAAATTGTCAAAGTTTTATGGAGGAATGTGAGGTGTAAGCATCACCTTCTTCTACATTGTCGGGCTTTTCCAAGACTGAATTTGAAGCATCTGGCTATCAGAAGGCATAGCAGCAACTGACATTAGCCGCCTTATCAATTTTATGATGGGCTCAAAGCTCTTTATCGACTTTTATGGATCTTATGATCAATTATATAGCAATTTTAGTTACCTAAGCTGTCCAAGTGAGAATTTTTTAGGACCCCTCAAGGAAATGCTTCCAGCCATCAACTTGTCAAATCTCCTATTACTACAAAAACAGAAGGTGCCTTCGATTCACCATTTCTCTGATCACTTCTGCACTCAGCATCACTTCCTTTTTTGAGCGGTGTTGGAGTTGTTCTTTATTTTTTTCCCTGCATACCGATTATTGTTGACTTCTTTGCATTTCAAACATTGGCTGTTAAATTCCTCTCTATAAATGTGGCATCGAAACTCGCACGATAAAGAATCTGAGGAGACCTGTTTACGGTCAGTTCTACCAACTAAGCAAAATACATTGTTTTCATCATTTACCCGCGGTATATACATTACAACTTCCCAGCACTTTTGTGCCACATTATAATAATACGTAAAATATTTATCCAACCATAGTGATTTGGATTTCGGTTGTAACACAGGAATGAAGACGATACTAAAAAAACATATAAAAAATGATCAGCGTATCGAAATTTTGCCATGTCCGCATGTTTATAAGCAAGAGTTAGTATTACAGATAACGATTTGAAATTCAGCATGTGTCTGTTCTTCCCAATAAGCTGCTTATTTGTCGGATCACCAAAGTGAAAAATTTATTTATTTATAAAAATAAACAAATTAACACATTTAAGACAATTTGGCAAAATGCTGCCCTAAAACTTTTGCGCCATAGGCAATTGCTTAACTTGCCTAAATGGACGGGCCGGGCCTGATAGCATATACATACATATGCCATACAAACTGCTCTATCAAAGCTTATGTGAGAGCCTGCGAGTGGTATTATGGCTTCAAAGCAGCTAAAATTAGCGTTTGATCTGTATTGTATGTCCTCTAGAATCTAGGTGTACTTTAGACTGTCATTTTGAGCTAAAATAAGTGCAAGAGCCATAAAACACCTCTTATTTACTCGTACTAGGCACAAGGACCCTTTTTTGTCGCATTGAGACTTCATACCATTTATGATGCAATTCTTAATTTTTATTATTGCAATTAGCAAATACTGTTACTTTAATAAAAATAGTACTTCATAAGCTATGATTGGAACATAAGACCGTTTTCAAGTAACCTAGCACTCAATACATTCGATTTTGGCGACGAAGTTGGTTAAATTTTTCTAGAAGATAATTTTTTAAAATATTAAATAAAAGTTTCCACACAGTTTTAATTTTAATTAAATCGAATCATTTTCAAAGTTTGGCTAGTTGTATCATATATTGCATATATTTGCATTTATTTGCGGAACTGTTTTCTTTGGGTTGGCACTCCCATTACAAATACAAGAACAAGCAATTTCGTGTCCAGGTATGCGAGAACTTTGTTTTAACAGAAACATCTCAAGTAGAGCCTTGAGTTCGTTTTGGAGCACAAGCTTTTGTGCTGGGACTCGTTGCTCGTCATAACCACTATAAAACACTCACTCGGTTTGAGTGAGCTTAAAATTACAACACGAAAGCACTCAACGCACAACGATAAATGAGTGCTTACCTAGACTGCATCGATGGTTTGCAGTTGATTTGGATTTGGATACGTTTTTGCACAAGCTCATGACGGTATGTATGTTTGTAGAGAATAGCTACGACTCGCTGAAGCGAAACAACGCCACCAACCAGTAGGCAACTACCGAATTCACGTCGAGTGTTGTGGCATAATCAACCCAACGAGCAAGCGACCGAGCGCATGGGCGAGCAAACGACCGATTGTATGCGAGAACGGCGCGAGACTCACTTGAGCCATCAACTAACAGGCCAATAGCCCATGGGCGAACTGCTGATGGGCAAGAGTGCCGCTAAAGCTTACATATGTACATACATATATGTACATATATGCACGGTAGTGTTTATGTACGCTTGAAGAGCGGCGGCGGAGAGGCTTTTTGGAGCAGCACAAAGTCGGATTGGGGATGGTTGGGGAGAGTGACTGTGCTCTTGGTGTTGCGCCAGCAGCGCGAGGCATTTGGCCGTTTTTTTCGTTGCACGCTCAGCATTCGCGTTCGGCATTCTTTCGAGTTGGTAGCAACTTTTTGCTGCTGTCGCCGCCAATAACACTTGCAGCACTCACAACACTGTAATTGAAGCGACGAAAAGTTGAACCAAAAAAAAAAAAAAAACAAGAACATAAAAAACAAAGATTGCTAAAAAAATCAATACAGCACAGCACAACAGTAGGCCGATCGAGACAAAACATTTATGCTGCAAGCGAGCCAAGCAGCGGCATTGCAATTTCGGTGAATGAGTGAAGATGCGCGCGCGCGCGATTTTCGCAACTTTTTCGGCGGCCGAGCCAAGTTGCAGCCAGCAAAGTGCGAGTTGGCGTTGAAGCTGCATAATCGATCGTCTTGGTCCGGCTATTGCGGCCATTATGCGCGTTGCTACGTGTGTTGCATGCTAGATTGTTGAAGAACGGCTAGCTCCGTTTGCTCGAGACGTTGCAGCGGCAGCAACGGCAGAAGAACACGAGAAGTGGTGCCAGCCGTTTGGTCGAATGCGAGTGCGTGTTATTTTTGAGTGCGAAAACGCATAAGAATTGCAGCTTGCAACGGTGTTGCAATAACGTTTAGGCCGCCAAACGCGCGACATTGAAACCGAAGCGAGTTATTGAATGTGCAGAAAAGGAAAACGAAAACGAAAATAAAAATAAAAATAAAAATAACAACACCAAACATATGCAAGTGGTGTAAAAAGTTGCAATACGAAACCAGATGCAAAGTGAAAAAAGCGGAAAAGTGAATAAGGTGAAAAAGTGTTCCGGCGTTTTTGCATCATTTAATTGCGAGCTTTTGGTTTTTTCACTCAACGCATTCTTGTTGCAAGTCAGTTTGCAACGACCAAATAAGAAAATTGATGATAAAGTGCATTGCAAGAAGTGAAGTGCAACATTTTTTTCTTCAAAGAAAAACGAGTATTACATATATGTAAAAGTATTTAATTAAATCACCTTGAAGTACACATTGAAATGCCAACAAAGTGTCCCTTGCAACATTGTGCTACCAAAATCGCCGTGAAATTTTGAAAAAAAGTGCAGAAAGTGAAACAACGGATAAGTGTCTCTATGTGTAGAAGGTATTCAGCGAAAACTTTTGTACTCACAGTTGTGTTCCATAATCGCTTCAAGCGAGCCTTAAGTCGGCTGCAACCGGAAATTTCGTAAGGGCTATTTTCTTAAATCAACTACATTCACACTAAAGAGTATTTCCAGTCAGAGGCAAAACAAAGTCGAGTTTTGCATAGGTTTTAGTATGATCCGTAGGCTTATAACCAAGAACTTATCACTGTCTCAGATGCGCATACGGGGAACTTCTCCCAAAAAAAAAGGGCTAGGTATTTATACAAAAATGTAGAGATCGTTTATAATCTAAACTATTTACTTAGGTAGAATCGAAAAATTTCTTCACTGTCTTGACTACTTAGAACTTATAAAAGCTAGAAAAAATGAATATGGTAACAAAATATTGACAGGTATAGGTCTGTAGTAGGATATTACAGGCAAATAAATAAGATGAAAAAATAAATAAAATGTGTGAGAAAGGGGTATATTTGTTCATAATCGTACATATTCTACTCTTGCAACTTGCAATTATCAAAGCAAGGGAAATACCTTTAGGTGCATAAGCTTTGCAAGTTCTATGGAGTCCAGTTCAGGTTTTCACCGGATTGTGGCTATTTTAGACACAAATATGCACCGTTATTAGAAACACAAGCTCTTTCAATTTTATTAACCCTGAACGTGCTGTTGCTCGAATTGACTAACAATCATCGTTTTTTGTAAAAAGTAGTAAAATAATGATGCCCGCCCAGGGTTAAAATAACTCACATATCTGCCGATATAGGAGGTATAAACTCAACTGGAAGTTTGACAATTTTTCTAGTAGATACATGGGCTGAAGATAAGTATCATTAATCGACTCATTTCTAAAATACAGGCATACTATTATTAGAAAAATATCTCTCCAAAATTCTAAAATATACATATCAGAGATGAGCAATATTTTCGATAAAAAGTACGCAAATAGGAATTTGATCTTCGTAGTGGATTCCAGGGTTTTAATAGTTTTGGTCCGATTTGAACGGTTTTTGGTCGTAAGATGGCCTACTTTAAGGCGCATTATTAGCATGAGTATTTTTAGCCCTATACATTTATTGATGCCTGAGTTGCATACTGGAAAGCGAAAGAATCGGAGAAAATTTAAAATTGTGTTATATGGGAAGTACGCGTGGATGTAGCCTAATTTCGTTCGTTTTTGTATTGGACCAAGAAGGTCAGAATAATAATATATTCCAAATTTGGTAGATATTGGTCATGTAGGTCTTGAGATATGGTTCTCGTCTAAATGTGAGCACTGCCAAGTTCATATAAGTTCCCTTTAATTATCGCAGTTGTAAAATTGAATGCCTCTGGCGTAGTTGATTTACCACGCAACGAAACCAGTATATGGGGAGTTAGCACTCGATTTCATTACTTTGTAAAGTATGGGTTGAAACGTTAAGAAATTTGTTCTGAGCGAATTTATTAGGGGATATATATTAAACCTCTGAGAGGGGCGAGGTCACGACCATTTGTTTTCAACATTTTTAGCCCCCAGGTGCCCCTTGCTACTTTAATCCTCTATACCAAATAACAAGTTTACATCTTAATTTAATACTAAGTTATAGTACTCTATATACATATATGTTTTCGGTTAATGGGTTTTGTTTTTGTTTTGTGCTCACTTTTTTCACAAGGAAAACTTGTACCAGGTTACATTAAGATACTTGAATTTTTACTCAAGTTATTGTTTGCACGGACGGACAGACAGAATTAAACTCGCTTCATCTTTCTGGCCATATATACATAGATCTGTATATACTTCGATTCGTTTTATGTGGTACAAGCAACTGTTAGGTGAATAAAACATTACTACGTGCACTGTCGCAAAATGTTGCAAGAAGATTAAAAATGAGCTAAAACACTACCGTCGGTCGCACCCAAGCTGGAATACCCCAACAAATTAAGTGGTTTGCGTACAAGAATTTTTGATCGTGCGGTTTGTTTGGCAGCTATACGCTTTAGTGATCCGATATTGGCAGTTCCGACAAATGAGCAGCTTCTAGAGAAGTAACGAACGAGTGCAAAGTTTCAGATCGATAATTCAAACACTAAGGGACTAGTTAGCGCGTATACTGACGAACCTGGCTAAATCGAATTATGTATATAATTTTATGGTCTTAGACGTTTCTTTCTGAGTGCGACAAACTTTATATATCCATTAAGTGGTTAACAACAAATAAGAAATTCTAAGTTATGGTGTAAACGAGCAATTTTCCCTTCTCAATTTTCCAAGATCAAAAGTGTAATTATATTATATTAAGAACTTTTGTGAAACACTTCAATATTAGTTATTCGCCGAAATTCGTATCGGAGCACTTAAAAGGTTATAGTCCGATTTCGGTAATTTTTAATGTGATATGACTTTTCTTAACGGTAATTTCATTGGTTGTTGACTTACATATATACTGCAGAGTGAGAGAAACATATGGACCGTTCTCACGACAGTCGAACGTACGGATCTACGGAAACCGGAACGGACCCGGATTTTTATCCGGCCAAGAACTGTCAACTCGGCAGAACTCTGCCGTTACAACAACAACAACAACAGAAACATATGGAATTGAACTTTTGGGAGTGTTTGTGTTCCACTCCTAGGGATATCCCTTTATAATTTTTCGCTTATACATAATAATTCTCCAATGTATTGAGATGTTGATGAAAATATGGACTGATACTATTTTGCTGATATATAATAAGGTTTCTTCTTTACGGATTAATAGTCTAGAAATCCTCAAACATGTTTTTTAAAAAATTCAAAATATTTGAAAATTTCATTAAACCGACTAAGCCGAGTGATACGTTCTCACAGTATTAGATTGACATTCGATTCTTCTACGGTAGTGTCAAAATAACGCTTTAATAAAAGAAAAATTGAATTTCGATTCGCAAAAACATAAAGATCGGCTATAAAACATGTGATTTCGAGTATGTTTTTGGAAAATTAAAAAAAAAAATGCTCTATTGAGAATGAGTGTTCTATAAATGCTAATACATTTTCGTACGATTTCCAAGCACATAGTCGGTATCGTTCAATTTAAGCCTTCTGTTAAGTTCTAATAAACTACTACTGTGAGTAATATACTGTAGTAAGTATGTAAGTCCCTTCATCGAGGCATTTCTTTCTTAGGTTGGTATGACTGTGAGTGATATCAGGATCAAATGTCCGATCAAAATAATTATTAGTGTTTAGAATACGCTTGTCTGTCTAAAGTACATAAAGTGCATTCGGTGAATTTTCCGATTGAGTCAAATTGTTCATAAAAGAAGTTCCATTACATTTTGTGTGTGGAATCAAATTTATGGTTCCGAAACGTTCAAAATGTTTGAATAGGCCTTCGGTGGTAATTGTTTGGCGCTAGCAAGTGTTTTTGATTGGTACAAATTATTCAAAGAAGGTCAAGAACGAGTTGACGATGAATCATGTCCAGGAATGCCATCAATGATTGATGGTCAACACGTCAATAAAATAAAGGAAGTGGTGCTTGAAAACCGACTTTTGACAGTTAAAGATTTTACTGACATTGTTGAAATATCGGAAAGATCAGTCAAACCAATTTCGAAGATCAGTTGAGCCTAGGAAAAGCGAAAGCAGAAAGTTCCAAAATCACGAATTTTTTTCGAAAAACAGCGTCGGGTTAACGTCTGTGAAATAATGCCTTTCGACTACCAGGATATCATGTAATGTATTATTACTGGTGCTAAGTATTGGGTCTTTCAACCCGGAAACAGACGATCAATCGGCCGAATAACGTGCAAAAGGTGAGCCGCAGAATAAAAAACACGTCAAAGCAGGTCAAAAATCAAGGTTTTGTTGACAGTTTTCTTCGTTTATCGAGGTATGGTGCCTTCCGACCGGCCAAACTGGGAACAAGCAATACTATTTAAGTGTTATGCGAAAAAGAGGTCGACAGCTCTTGGTTTTTGCATCACGATAATGCACCGTCGCATTCTGCATTGATTCTTTTTGAGTTCTTCGCCAATTTTTCAACCAATATCGCGCCGCAACTACCGTATTCGCTTGACGGGGAAACCGTTTTGAGTCAATTGTGTACCATAAACGTGAGTAGCTACGTCCATTGAAGGCCATTCCGGAAATTGACTGTAACAACTGTTGCAAGGATTGGACAAAAAACGTTGGCACAAGTGTATTGAGGCCAAGGTGGATTACTTTGATGGGGATGATATAGATTTTGAAGAATAAATTAAGCATTTGAATAGATGTGGGTATAGTTCGAAAACTAAAGTAGAAAACTTGGAAATCTCGAAAAAGAAATATACACGTGAAATTATAAACTGATACTGATTATTTCGGAAAATCAGCATTTTATGTTGTCTTCTGTAATATTCTTCTCGTTTAATCGCATTTGAAGAAGTTTAAATATTTTGGAGAAGGGGTACTTTAATTCATAATATATAGGGGTTTTGTAGTTGGACCAGAGCGGCATTGCAATTTTTTGTATTAAAATTATTTGAACTAAAATATAAACTTTCAAATTCTTTGTGCGAGTTGTGGTGGAAAATAGTAGACAGACGAGAAAAATATAAATTCTAAAACAGTTTTTTTATAATTAATTATGTGCCTTGGATTATTTTTTTTATATTTTATTATATTTTTACAATCTAGTATTTAATATTTCAAATACAAAGCAATTAGCTATGCGGTTTTGTGGTTCGCAATTTGGGATTCGCTCATTTTTGGGATTGAAAATAAAATATGTATATCTTGAAATAAGATTTTCGAGATTCCTAAAGAAAAGATAGTAATTTAAAATTTAATTATTTAAATCTTTACTTCAAAAAAGGTAACTTCATTAATCAGATAACTTAGACTTAACCAAGCATTCCACCAGTTAGATTTAGATACCATTAAGACGATAGTAGTTTAGTCTTAAATAAATTCATAAAACTGTCATAAAGTTATCGTTGACGGCTGATGAAGGATAGCTCATTTTTTTAAATTTGTAGTTTCACAATAATCAGAATTCATTCAGCTGTTGTCTTTTGCAGATTTTCAAACTAAGTGGAAATAAAAATACAAACAACAATAAATAAAACGGAAAATATTTTATGGAGTGAAAGCAACCGAAAATTCTAAGTGTTAACTTGTGCAAGTTCAAAAAGTTTTAATCATTGAACAAAACCGACGATGAAAGTTTAAGTGAATTTCGAATTATCTATGAGCAGTTGTATAAAACGTGAGTTCGAAATAAGGAATTTTATTAGTGATATGTAAAAGGCAGCAATAAAATTCTCCTAAATAATTCAAGGAAAGTGAAAAGTGTGCAAACCATTTAAACATCCAGCTTCCTAACATTAATCAATCAAATCGATTAGACTTCAACCAAATAGTGTGGCGTGTGCGTTAAATTTGAGTGAAATTGCCAAATCATCGTTCACCGCGTTTAGATGATTATGCATGGTACCTGGTACAAGGGACCACAACTGGCACATCGCACACATAYCCACAGCGATTACCATCGGGATTATACACCAACTCATCATCAAGCCCACCATCTACATCCACACCATTCCCACCATCATCAGGCACCACCGCCGCCACCACCACCACCGACGCATTTACATTCGCATTCTCATCATCCACACCCGTATCGCTCGTATCCTTCGTTTGTTGTTGCACCGTATCATGAGTCGCCGCCCAGCGCTGCGCCAACACCCGCATCCACGCCAATACCAACACATACGCCAGCAGCGTGCTTGAACGGTTTGCCAGCACCAATACTGGTGGAAGGCACCTTCGCCGCCGCTGCTGTGCCCAATTCAGCCGTCGGCATCAATCAATTGGCGTCGGTGTTGAGTCCAACAATTAAAATTGAACAATCTTTTGGTGAACCGTTGTCGGTTGATGAGTATGCGCTGAATTTGGATTGCAACATCGAAAATACTTTTCGGGTGAGTGAAAATTTTATCAAATATAAATAGAATATATCTACATCTATATGAAAATGTATTTATGCTAACTCATAGATAAGATAAGCTAAATAGATCAGGAATGCACTGCGACCTTAGATCTATTGTGCCCTCTCCTAAGTCCCAACGACCCACCTAGCCCCAATATGATAATTCCAATATACTGCTATATGCTAGTGCGGCGATGTGATCCCTATCCCGGAAATCGGATCCCGGAAATATGGATCCAATGGTCTTTATTCTGTGCCTGCAGACTGCCACGCAGTCAATTAGTACGTGTTCTGGAGTTTCGCACTATCTATCGGTAATTCGCACAAGATGCTAGGTCCATGTTATATAAATACTTCTTCAGCTTGCAGTGGCCAGTGTAAAATGCGACAAGTAGCCTGAGTTTGCCTCTAGGGATGTTGATTACATATTTAAACCTGTAGAGCGTATAACCCTCATCTGCCTACTATTTCTTTCTTGCGGAACAGGTTTTTTATGGTATGAGAACCCACCATGATGAAGGGTTCATGTCCTGCGATGTTAGTGGATACTGCGGAGTGGGCGATCTCATCAGCCAGTTCATTCCCTCTATACCTTTGTGATCGGGCACCCAAATGAAGTGCATTTTATTACATTCCGCTAGACTATTCAGTTGTTCTCTCCATCCTGCACCAGTAACGATTTGATCTTATAGGCAGAGATTGCTTTAGTTGCCGATTTACTGTCGCTGAGTATGGTTATACGTTCATTGCGATAGTTGAGTTGGAACCGCACCGACTTTTGGCAAAGACATCTGCTTGAGAAATGCTGGGAAGACTTCTTATTTAGGTGTGAAGAGTTTGGTGCGCGGTCCTGCGATTTCTGCACCAGTTCCTGTTTCGGGCCGTCGGTGTACCACTTGATTGTACTCTCCCTAAGCAGAAGATCGAGAGTGGAATTGTTTCCTGCTGCCTGCTGTTAAGGGTCACTTTGAACTTCTGCGATAAGTTGACCCTTTTGGGAGAAGAGCCAAGGTTGTAATAATTTCTTCATCCTCTGCCTCACCCTTTTTGCTATTTTATTTCACACTTGACTTCAATTTTAAAGGTAGAGACGCATAATAAGCATATAAACATAAATAAATAAATATTTCGAATATTTTAACACAGTGACAGAAGACAATAGTGTGAATATTATGAATCAAGTTTGGTTGGAAACAGATTTGTTACTAATGAATATACAAAAGAAGAGCTGTATCGATAAATAATCCTTTAAATGTTTTTTTTATTTTTTATTTATTTTTTTCAACTATTCTGAATACCACATTCACTGCAGATATTTTTATACTCTCGCAACAAAGTTGCTAAAGAGAGTATTATAGTTTTGTCCACATAACGGTTGTTTGAAAGCCCTAAAACTAAAAGAGTCAGATATAGGGTTATATATACCAAAGTGATCAGGGTGACGAGTAGAGTTGAAATCTGGATGTCCGTCCGTCCGTCTGGCCGTCTGTCCGTCCGTCTGTCCGTCTGTCCGTCCGTCCGTGCAAGCTGTAACTTGAGTAAAAACTTGGATATCGGAAAATTGGAACACGTATTTCTTGGCTCCATAACAAGGTTAAGTTCGAAGATGGGCAAAATCGGCCCCCTGCCACGCCCACAAAATGGCGGAAACCGAAAACCTATAAAGTGTCATAAGTAAGCCATAAATAGAGATATTAAAATGAAATTTGGCACAAAGGATCGCATTAGGGAGGGGCATATTTGGACATAATTTTTTTGGAAAGTGGGCGTGGGCCCGCCTCCTACTAACTCTTTTGTACATATCTCGAAAACCACTATAGCTATGTCAACCAAACTTTATAGAGTCGTTTCCTTCAG